>NC_084478.1:171789104-171959104 GCF_027409185.1 Cynocephalus volans | reverse complement strand
TTTTAAAAGAAATACTTGTTGCCACCCACGAAACTGATTTCACGCCTCATGAACAAGTCACGGCCTGCGGCTGGTCTCAGGTTCTCCTGTGGGTGTCCCTCAGCCGCCTGCAGCTCGGGGCTTTCACCAAGATCAGCCGGGGTCTGTGTGGAATCGCCTGTGCTGCTCTAGTGCTAACGCTTTACTTCTCTACAGCACACCCTGCGCTCCGGTGCTGGGCTGATAATTTCCCTGCCACTGTATCATCCCTGGAGACCAGGTCAACCAGAATTCCGGCTTAAAACTCAGAAAACAGCCCTTGAGGTTGCAACATTTCCCTTGGGGCTATTTTGCAGAGGCAGAGGGAGAGTCAGCGTCATGAGTGGACTCATTGGAAACTATTCTGTGTGGGTTTTTCTGCCACCGCTATGGCCAGGTGGTGTAACCTAGGACTAAAGGAGCAATCTGGCTCAGGGACAGGAATTATTTCTTCTATGTACCAGAAATTTTCATAAAGGACACATACTTAAAATGTGACTGTCTTCTGCAGGACTCAGAAGAAACCTCAGAAACAACACGGAGTGGTATAAGGGCTCGAGTCCCAGCACCGTCACTTGCTTTGAGGAAACAGACGCCCACGTAGCAACGAGCAGCTGTTCAGGCTCCTCTGCCTGCAACGACCTGTCAGTCGAGCTTCCGACGCCGTGTTGACCCTCCCTCACCCGCTATCCCAGGGAAGCCAGGAGCTCTGCTTGGTTGAGCACAGAAACTACACAGAAGACGGCAGATTTCGGAAGCTAAGAGATTACGTGCGGCAGCTCGTGCCTCTTTAACCCACAGATCCCATGTACAGACGCGGCTCACCATTCCTGCAGCTCCGGGGAAGGGATCAGTCCTGCTGACTCCTTGCAGGAGCCTTCCACCCGCCCCTGCCACCAGTTGCTGTCATCCTTGTTGATGATCTGGATGATGTCCCCAGTGACAAACTTCAGTCCCGCCTCCTTGCAAGGGATCAGATTGTCCTTTTTGGGATCATAGTCAAACTGTGCTCTCACGAACATCTGAAAAAGAAGACAAGGAAACCGCAGGCGGCAGCTGCAAGAGAAACTCCAGCATCAGAGCATGTAAGTACAAAGTCCTCCTGGAAATAAATGGAGTTAGGGTTGAATGGACAGCAGGGAGGCAAGAATGGTGATTCTCTAGTCCTGTGGTCACTGTCGTCTGCCTCAAGGAAAGGGGACGGAGCTCTTCTAGTTCACAGAGCACTAGGCAGGGTATGATGGGATCCCGTTCCAAGCAGCCACACCCTTGTGACATATTTGGAACTTAAGGTAAGACTCACATCACATCATCAAATCTCAAAGAACACAAGACAACATGGCCTGAATCCCGCTGTCATCACAACAGAGAAAATGGCGCCACCTACCTGCAGTGCAGGAAGACGACTTTGCTTGGTTGGGAATCACTTTTAATGAAATCATTCCTTTGGTTTCTTTCTATTAAATAAAAGGGGGAGGGGGAATAAAATTGTAAGAAAAAGGAACTTGTATGATTTGGGGTTTCATAAAGTCATTTTCCCCCTCAAAGCCCCAGGTTTTTCACCCAATGGCCATCTTTACTGTACATTTTGAGATTCTGGAGGACAACGCCTCATCTAATACAGAAGTGTCATGTGCCCCATAAACCAGCATAACAGTAGGACACATACAAACAACAACAACAACAGAAACGGGCTGGCTGGTTAGCTGTTGGTTAAAGCACAGTCTTATAACCTCAATGGCATGGGGTCAGATCCCCGCAGCAGCCAGCTGCCAAAAACAAACAAAGAAAAAGCTAGTGACTTTCCCTCCCCTACCTCTTGACCCCAAAAGTTCCCCAGAAGTTCCTAAAAGAGAACCTGGCACACACGTACCCACACCTTTCTCCACACCAATAGAAGCATCACAGATATTTACATGCATACATACATACATGCACATGCATATGTTTTGTTGGCTTTTAACAAACGTGGGATGATGTTATATACATAACTGTATAACTTGCTTCACTTTATTTATTGTTACTTCATGGCCGCACTTCTACGCCAATGCACGATCTCACACATTCTGTTCATGGCTATGCAGCATCCACGCTGCGGAGGTACCACAGCTTATTCAGCCACCCCCCCACTCACGCACATGCACATTGTTACCAGGTTTGGTTTTGTTTTATTTTCTCATTATAAACATCCTTGAACATATATCCTTAAATATTTGTGTTTTCATCAGAACACAATATCTGTGCATATGGAAATGCACAATAAAATGGCATGAACTTTATGAGTTAATAGCTATTCTCAGATTACTTTTCCAAAAGACAGAACAATTCCACTCCTGCCAGGAGTGTATGAGAAGGCGCTTCTCTCCCGCAAATTCTTGCCAGAATGACATATTAAAATTCCTTTTAATTTCTGCCAATCTGATGGGTGGAAATTATTTCATGGTTGCTTTATTTTGTAATTTTGTTACCATAACTAAAGTTGAACGTCTTTTCTTTTTTCTTTCTTTGTTTTAACTGACAAATAAAAATTGCATATATTTCCCATATACAACATGTTTTGAAATATATACACGGTGGCATGACTTAATCAAGCTTAACATATGTATCACACTTACCATATTTTTGTTCTTAGAACATTAAAATCTACTCTTAGCAATTTTCAGGAATACATGTTATTAACTACAGTTACCATGCTGTACAATACATCTCCTAAACTTATTCCTCCTGTCTACCTACAATTTTGTGTCCTTTGAGCAACATTTCCCAACACCCTCCTTCCCCCACTCCCTAGTCCCCGGGTAACCACCATTCTACTCTCTACTTCTATGGGTTTGACTTTTTTAGATTCCATATATAAGTGACATCATGCAGTATTTGTCTTTCTGTGACTGGCTTATTTCACTTAACACAATGTCCTGTTGTCCCAAATGACAGAACTGCCTTTTTCAAGGCTGAGTAATATTCCATTGTGTATATACACCACATTTTATTTATCCATTCATCTGTCGATTCCACATCTTGGCTATTGTGAATACTGCTGCAAAGAATGAACATATTTTTAAAAACTTATGGGCCATATGCTTTTTCTTTTTGTCCAGTTTTCTATTTGGTGGTTTGTCTTTTTACAATAAAGTTTAGAAGCTCTTCAGACTTATTAACCTTTTACCTGTTATGTATTTTTTCAAGTCTATTGTTTATGGTATCTTTTGCCTTGTAACCCAAATTAACTTTTATGTAGTTGATTATATTTACATAAACCAAAATGAAGACAAATTTTGGATGTGCACTTATTTGAAAAGGTTGTTATATTATGCTAAGGGATACAGTCATGCCAGTTTCAGAAAAAAATATGTACTGTGCATCGTTTTATTGAGAAGCAACCATTAGGCCAAGTCACAGAGCAGCTTTCCAGGAGGGTATGCCACGGGCAAACAAATCAGCCTTCTGATGCTGGTAGTCGTGAAACGCACTGTTGTCATTCTCACAGGTGGGAAAAGATCCCAAATAACCTCTCATAGAAGGGACAAGCAGGTAAAAGGACTCTGCCAGTCAATGTCACACCAGGAAATGGGTGGTGAAGACTGTTGAATGAAGGAGCTATTGACAAAGGTGAGGGGTAAAGAGATGATGGTGAAACTACTGTCGCCCCATGGGTGGGTTTGTGTCAGGATCCAAATAAGGTCCACAAAGAGCAATTAGTAGACAGGCCTGTTAAGACTCTTTTCATGTACCCATACTCCCCACCGCAAGACGCTGAGCGGCAGTGGTCTCGAAGCCAGACATGATCAAAGCGCATCACGGCGTCAGCATATTGCACTTCTAAGGAAAAGACCACGTTCATCAGAAATACTTATTTAGGAAAACTTTTAAAAGTTGGTAGCCAGGAAACTTCCTTCTAAAAGTCTTCTGCCAAGAAACAAGTAATAGCAATAAGAGGGGGACTAGCTCCTTGTCAGATATTAGAACATATCATAGAACTTCTATGATTAAAATGGTGTGATGCTGACATAGGAGTAGACAGAGAAAACAGTGGAAGAGTATAAAATGCCCAGAAACATTACCAAATGCACATGGAAATTTGATATGTAATAAAGTGGCAGCTAAAATACCTGGGGAAAAGATGAACTTTTAAATAAGTGGTGTTGGGACAACTAGATAGCTATTTGAAAAAAGATAAATTTGTGTCCATATCTCATGTTGTCGTCAGGTCACCAAGATAAACTCAAAATAGGTAAGAGTTCTAGGTTTGGAACATGGAACCGCTCAAGTATTAAAAAAGAAAACATGAATGAGTAGAGGGTATACAGGACATCCTAGTACTATCTAGCAATTTATCTACTAGTTTGAAGTTATACCACAACAGAAAGTTACCAAAAAGTCAAAGACTTTTCTATATACCAGGTTACTCATTTACAAATGGCAAATATAAATTAGATCAAATTTACAAAAGTAACAAAAACTACAAAGTGACCAGTAATAAAAAAAATGTGGAGAACGTGTATGGACAAATCTATAAAATTAGCCTGAAAGACTTGAAGAAAAGCTGAACGGAGAAAGAACATATTCACAGATGGGCAATGTCAATGACGAAAAGACATACGTTCTCCCACAGATGAATACACAAATTCCACGTAATTTCAATCCATACCCTAGTGGAAATTTTCATCTATTAGACAGGCTAATTCGAAAATTCATACTGGAGAGTAAAAAAGGAATAATTTTGAAAAAGAAGAAGAAAGGCATGGTGGGGGGGGTACCAGATATAAAAACATAAAGCTATAGTCATTTTTAAAGTGTGCTATCAGTGCAGAACAAATGAATAGGTGAAAGGAACAGAACCCAACGCAGATCCACATATACATCAAAATATGGTATATGAAAAAGTGCCGTTTTACAACAGTAAAGAAAAGATGGACTACTCGATAAATAGTACTGGAAAAATAAACCTTTGAAAAAATTCATTCTGGTTTTATACCATTCAGAAAAGTCACTTTTTAATAGATTAAACTGTAAGGACGCTGAGGTGAGCCGAGCCCCATGTGGCACCAGGGCTCAGTCTAAAGTCCTGAAGGGAAATACCCACAGCCCCAGCAGCCGCCCAGGTGAGCCAAACCTGTGTGGTACCAGGGTCTCAGTCTACGGCCACAGAAAGCCAGAACAGGAGACAGGAGCCAAGGTGGTGTAATGCAGCCACCATCACACCTACTGTCACTGCAAGGAGAGTCCACCACCACAGCAGCAGCCAGGGCCACTCCACAGGCAACCTGCCACTCACTCAACTACACTGATATAAGAAGAGTGACCAGTGGAGCCTGCAAATACACGAGAAAATCTTTATCCTCATAGCCAAACCCAAGGTAATAGAAGAAGCAAATCCTCTATCAGAGGAACAAACATCAATGAAAAAATACTAGAACTACAGAAACAAGAAGATATGACACCACTGAAGGAATACACTGATGCTCAAATTCCAGACCCCATAGAACAGGGAATCCTTGAAATGTCTGAAAAGGAATTCTGAGCAATGATCTTAAGAAAAGATCTTTGATCTCTTCTTTGAAGAGATCAAAGAAGACTCAGTTAGAGAACACAAGGATACAAGTAAAAAATATCCAGAATATGGAGGAGGAAATTTACAAAGAGATTAATATCTTAAAAAAGAGTGTAGCAGAACTAAAAATGAAAGATTTGCTCAGTGAAATAAAAACAAAACAGAGGATTTGAGCATCAGGGTAGAGCAAGCAGAAGAAAGAATTTCAGATCTCGAAGACGGTCTTTTCAAAATAAGCCAGGCAGACAAAAAAAGGAAAAAAGAATTAAAAATAAGAAAATCTCAGAGAGAGAGCAGACAACCTCAAGCTCTCTAATATATGAATTGTGGGTATTCCAGAAGGAAAGGAGAAAGCAAAAGGTATTGAAAACCTATTCAAGGAAATAATAACAGAAAACGTCCCAGGTGTAGGAAGAGATGCAGACCGTCAGATCCAGGAAACTCAAAGGTACCCAATCAGATTCTACCCAAAAAGAAACTCCCAAGACACATTATAGTCAAACTGGCAAAGCTCAAAGACAAGAAGAGAATTCTAAAAGCAGCAGGAGAAAAGCATCAAGTCATCTATAAGGGAGCCCCCATCAGACTAACAGCAGACTTCTCAACTGAAACCCTACAGACCAGAAGAAACTGCAATGATATATTCAAAACACTAAGATATATTCAAAACACTAAAAGAAAAAAATTGCCAGCCAAGAATTCTTTACCCAGCAAGGCTCTCCTTCAGAAATGAGGGAGAAGTAGTGTATTTCCCAGAAAAGCAAAAATAGTGGGAGTTCACCACCACACGACCAGCCCTGCAAGAAATTCTCAAGGGAGTCCAAGTCCTTCATCTGGAATCTGAAAAATGATGATCACTATCACAGATACACAAGAAAGAGCAAAACCTGCCATTAAAACAAAAATGTCAGCGAGAAAGAGAAAGAAGCTAAATCATGCCACCTCACCTTTCCAACTAACATTGAAGAAGAGAAATAAAAGGGGAAGTAAGAATCAAAAGAAATTTGAAACATCTAAACAAAAACAATGAAATGACAGGAATTAAACAATATCTGTCAATAACTACCCTAAATGTGAATGGATTAAACTCCCCACTCGAAAGACACAGACTGACTGATTGGATTAAAAAACATAAAAAGAGACAAAGAAGGCCACTACATAATGATAAAAGGATCTATCCAGCTAGAAGACTTAACAATCAAAAATGTGCATGCACCCAAATATATAAAGCAAACACTCTCAGACTTAAAGAAAGAAACAGGTCCTAATACATTAATAGTGGGTGATCTGAACACCCCTCTCTCAGTATGATCTTCCAGGCAACAAATCAACAAAGAGACACAGGATTTAATCTATAGTATAGACCAACTGGACCTGGCAGATATATACAGAACATTTTACCCAACAACTAAAGAATACACTTTCTTCTCATCAGCACATAGAACATTCTCCATGACAGACTACATAGTAGGTCACAAATCTAGTCGCAGCAAATTTTTAAAAACTGAAATCATTCCAAGTATCTTTTCAGATCACAATGGACTAAAACTGGAAATCAATAAGTATTGAAACCCTGTAAACTATACAAATATGTGGAATCTAAACAATAGTCTCCTGAATGACCTATGGTTCCAAGAAGAAATTAAACAGAAAATCAAAAAATTTCTTGAAACTAATGAAAATAATGATACATCCTACCAAAACCTGTGGGATACTCTAAAAGCAGTATTTATAGGGAAATTTATTGCAAAACATGCTTACATCAAAAGAATATAAAGACTTCAAATAAACGACCTAACACTAAGCCTCAAAGAACTAAAAAAACAACAACAATCCAATCCTAAAGGTAGTAGAAAGAAATAATTAAGATCAGAGCAGAACAAAGTGAAATAGAGACCCCAAAACACATACAAAAGATCAATGAAACAATAACTTGGTTTTCTGAGAAGATAAATAAAACAGACAAACCATTAGATAGGTTAACAAAAGAAAAAAGAAAAAGAAAAAAAGAAGAGAGAAGACCTAAATAACAAAAATCAGAAATAAAAAGGGAGACATTACAACCAATAGTATAGAAATATGAAGAATCATTAGAGACTATTATAGACAGATATATTGACAACAGACTATTATGACAACAAATATGAAAACCTTGAAGATATGGATCAGTTTCTGGACACATACATACTACACAGACTGAACCAAGAAGAGATAGAAAACCTGAACAGCCCAATAACAAGCAATGAGATTGAAATGGTAATCAGAAATCTTCCAACAAAGGAAAGCCCACGTCTGGATGGCTTTACACCTGAATTCTACCAAACCTTTAAAGAGGAATTAATACCAATTCTTCTCAAACTATTCCAAAATCTTGAAACAGAACCCATTCTCCCAAACTCATTCTATGAGGCCAACATAACTCTGATACCAAAACCAGATAAAGACACAAGAAAAAAAGAAAATTACAGGCCAATATCCTTGATGAACATAGATGCAAAAATCCTCAACAAAATATTAGCAATCAGAGTATAGCAACACATCCAACAAATTATATACCTTGATCAAGTGGGATTCATCCCAGGGATGCAAGGATGGCTTTTCCCTTAAGAACAGGAAAAAGACAAGGATGCCCACTCTCACCACCTCTATTTAACACACTACTGGAGGTAATACCTTAAGCAATCAGGCAAGTGAAAGAAAAAAGGGCATCCAGATTGGAAAAGATGAAGTCAAACTGTCCGTATTTGTGGATAACATGGTACTATATATAGAAAAACCTAAAGACTCTATCAAAAAACTCCTAGATCTGGTTAATAATTTCAGTAATGTTGCAGGATACAAAACAAATGCCCCCACATCAGTTGCATTTATATTCTCCAATAATGAGCTAACAGAAAGTGAAATCAAGAACGTAAGCCCATTTACAACAGTCACAAAAAAAGTAAAATACCTAGGAATCAATTTAACCAAGGAGGTGAAAGATCTCTACAATGAGAACTACAAACTACTACTGAAAGAAATTTAAAAAGACACAAAAAAATGGAGAGACATTCCATACTCTTTGATTGGAAGAACAAACATTGTGAAAACGTCTATACTACACAGAGTGATCTACAGATTCAATGCAAACCCCATCAAAATACCAATGACATTCTTCACAAAAATGGAAAAAACAACATTCACATGGAACAAGAAAAGACCCCAAATAACCAAAGCGATCCTGAGCAAAAAATAATAATAAGTCCATAGGCATAATACTACCTGACTTCAAATTATACTACAAAGCTTTAGTAACCAAAACAGAATGGGACTGGCATGAAAAATAGACACTCAGACCAATGGAATAAAATAGAGAACCCAGAAATCACTCCTCAGGCTTACAGCCATTTGATATTGGACAAAGGCAACAAAAAACATGCATTGGGGAAAAGACTGCCTCTTCAGTAAGTGGTGCTGGGAAAATCGGATATCCATATGCAGAAGAATGAAACTAGACATATACCTCTCACCATATACTAAAATCAACTCAAAATGGATTAAAGACTTAAGTATAAGACATGAAACTGTAAAATTACTAGGGGAAAATAGGGATGAAACATTTCAGGAAGTATGTCTGGGCACAGACTTTATGAACATGAGCCTGAAAGCACAAGCAACAAAAGAAAAAATAAACAAATGGGACTATATCAAACTAAAAAGCTTCTACACAGCAAAGGAAACAATCGACAGAGTGAAATAAAAACCTATAGAGTGGGAGAAAAATTTTACTAACTATGCAACTGATAAGGGATTAGTATCCATAATATACAAGCAACTCAAGCAATTACACAGTAAAAAACACAAATAACCCAATTAAAAATGGGCAAAGTATCTGAATAGACAGTTTTCAAAGGAAGATGTACAAATGGTTAACAGGTACATGAAAAAATACTCAGTCTCACTTGTCATCAGGGAAATGCAAATGAAAACCAGACTGAGATACCACCCACCCCAGTTAGACTGGCTATAATAAAAAAGACGGTGAATAACAAATGCTGGTGAGGGTGTGGAGAGAAGGGAACACTCCTGCACTGTTGGTGGGACTGTGAATTAGTATAACCACTACAGAAAATAGTTTGGAGGTTTCTCAAACAACTACAGATAGATCTTACACATACCCAGAGGGCTAGAAATCATCATGTTGAAGGGATACCTGAACTCCCATGTTGATCTCAGCTCTGTTTATGATAGCCAAGACACGGAAACAACATAAATGTTCATTGATGTGTGACTGGATAAGAAAAATGTGGTATATATACACCATGGAATACTACTCTGCCATAAAAAAGAATGAAATTCTCCCATTTGCCACAACATGGATGAGCTTAGAGAAACTTATTTTGAATGAAATAAGCAAAGCACAGAAGGATAAATACTGCATGTCCTCATTCACAAGTGGGAGCTAAGAGAGAAAGAAGGAAGGAAAGAAAGACCACAGTGGTGCATTGGACTTGCAGAGGGAGAGAGCATACCTAGGGATACAAGGTAGAGTGGGGGATAGGGGGATGGGGAGGGAGGTTGGGGATAATTGGGTGGGGGAAATGGGGTATAACTGCAATTTGTGACAATGGGCATGCTGCCAGTATGGATCTGGCCATCACATCTTGGGCATGAGTGGTGACAATCAGATTTGCACCCCATGAATATTCATAACCGATAAAAAAGAAAATGAAGAGCAAAAAAAAAAAACAGAAAAAGGCTTGATCAGATTCATGTTCAATTTTTTTGGCAAGACAATTTCAGAGGTGGTGTGTGTTCTATCCGGAGGCATGTACTGTCTGGTTGTCTCCTCTTTTTTGTGACAGTAGCAGCCCCTGCTGCTCAACGCTTAGTCTATTAATTCATCAGGAGTTGCAAAATGGTGATATGCTAATTCTATCGTCCTTTCTTTATTTTTCAGCCAGAATATTTCTATTGAGAAACCTTCCCCCTCATTTACTAACTTAAAAACTTTCCCCCTAATTTACTATCCCAGTGGTACAATTCATACAGGATAAATGCATCATTCTTTCTCTTTATTTATCAGCTCTCAATGGGATAAATGGGTTCCTTCACAGGCTCCAATTAGCTTATACAGAAATACCAGAGTTCTTCAAAAAGTTCATGGAAAGATTTGTATCATCTTTTAATTGCATTTTTCCACGAACTTTTTGAAGTACACAAATCATCTGGGGCCCTTGTTAAAATGCAGATTCTGATTCAGGAGATCTAGGACAGAGGTTTAAGATTCTGCATTTCAACGAGTCCCAGCTGCTGCTGCTGCTGCTGCTACTGGTCCAGGGATAATACTTTGGAGTAGTAAGAGCCTAGAAAGTATGTGGGTAGCAATAGCAGTGGTTCCCAAGGTGTGTTCCCTGGACCAGTAGCAACAGCATTCCCAGGACTTGTCAGAGATGCAAATCCTTGAGCCTCTCCCTCCCTGCCAGACCTACGGACTCAGAAACTCGGGGTGAGGCCCAGGCAGCTGTGGTTTAAGGAGCCCTCCAGGTGATTCTAATTCACACTAAAGTTTTGAGAACCACTGCTCTACAGCCTGCCCTGAAACAGGATCTCTCCCTCATTTATTGTAGGCTGCACTGAGTTCAGCCTTGTATTTCTATTTCTGGGCTCCTGCATATTCAAGTGGTGGGGTAGCTCTCAAGCCTACAGCCAGGCCTCATATCTGATGGGGGCAACAGAAGATAAAGGACGCACCGAATGCTGCTGGGAGGCTTTCTGATTTCTAACCTTGCCCTGAGTTGCGTGGTTAAGGCCTCTAATTTGTTCTTTCTTCTGTTACTCTATAGGGCCATCAAAAGCAGCTGGCCCATACCACAACCTTTGTGTATGTTTCTGTTGTCATAGTAACTAGGTGCCACAGCCACTTGATCTTCCATCACTTTGTCCTCCATTTCTCCTCCATCCCATGACACCACAACAAATAACCCAAATGGCCATAATGCTACCGCACACCGTGGGTTACCACTGTGCCATCTCCTGCAGCAACAAAGTTATTTTCATGTGCTCACCTATAAGCAGCCCAATCTCAATCCCATCTTGAGGGTCTGTTTGCTGAGACTACGCCCACTACTAATTCCCATATTACTTGGGACCTGGAGTGGACTGAATCGTGTCCCTCCAAAACTCACTGAAGCTTGAATTATGTCCCCCAAATTCTATGCATTAGAACCTTATCCCCCACTGTGACTGCTGAGGGTGGGAAATCCTATTATGGTAATTAGAAGGTGGAGCCTTGAAGAGGTGACTGGATTGTAGGACCGTGCAGTGGTGGATGGATTAATAATGGTGGTCAGGGGCCTGGTTCTGAGGGCTTTAAAAGAAGAGGAGAGACTGTCTGTCTGTCTCTCTTGCTCTCTCCGCTCCATTTTGCAACAAAATACCCAGCTGTCACTGAAGTCACCACAAAAGAAAGCCTTCACCAGATGTGTTCCCTGGACTTTGGACTTCCCAGCCTCAGAAACAGTAAGCAATACGTTTTGTTTTCTTACAAATCACCCAGTTCCACGTATTTTGTTATAAGCAACAGAAATGGACTAATATTGGACCCCAGTAAGAAACAGATGGCACATTCATAAAGGCTGTTTAAAGAGAGTTTAATGAAGGAACTTCACAAAGATGTGGGCTTCCTCAATGGATCCAGCAAGGGGGGCGTGAAACACCGCAGGATCAGCAACTTGGAGAAGCCATTACCACTGGTAGGCCTAAAGGGGCAAAGGGAGGGGGTAGTCACCAGAACCCACTGAAAACTGTAGCTACAGGATAGAGTCTGGCCTTCAGCAAATGAGTCTGGCAGGACTCTCTCTTCTCACTCTCTAATTTCTTGATGAACACATTGGAGCCCAACAGACGCAGTCACTAGAGTCAGCCTGCTGACTGTCATTTCTTGTACACAATGAAGACTAGCAGGGAGAAGAGCCCCCTCAATAAGTACAAATACTTTGACAGAAAAATGAGGTATGCTAATACCAATATGGGTTAACCCTTCATGAAGACAATGGAAGATCTTCATCTAGCACAGAAAATACCTACCATTGCCTTCTGCAGCTGATCTACTGAGTGATTAGTCACATTTGTGCAATTGATTTCTAGGATCTCATCACCTA
The DNA here is from genome assembly GCF_027409185.1 of Cynocephalus volans. NCBI lineage: Eukaryota > Metazoa > Chordata > Mammalia > Dermoptera > Cynocephalidae > Cynocephalus > Cynocephalus volans. The sequence continues at coordinate 171,946,393 of NC_084478.1, read as the reverse complement.
CGTGAAGGGAGCCTACCACAGAAGGAAAAAAAAATCAATCCACAAAAGAATTAAAGTTCAAATAAGAGCTTTCAACGATCTCCAAATGTATTCAACCCAAAATGGCCTTCTTACAGACATGTTATAGTCAAACTGGCAAAACTCAAAGACAAAGAGAGAATCTTAAAAGCTGCAAGAGAGAAGCGTCAAATCACATATAAGGGAGCCCCAATCAGGCTAACATCAGACTTTTCATCACAAATCCTAAAAGTTAGAAAGGAATGGGATGATATATTCAAAATACTAAAGACAAAGATTGCCAGCCAAGAATACTCTACCGTGCAAGGCTATCCTTCCGAAATGAAGGGCAAATAGTATATTTCTCAGACAAACAAAAACTGCGGGAGTTCACTACCACACGACCACCCTTACAAGAAATCCTCAAGGGAGTACTGGGTTTGGTTCCTGAAAAATAACTACCGCTGCCATAAAAACCCAAGAAAAATCTAAACCCGCTAGTATAATAAAAATGGCATTAATGAAGAGAAAACAAACAAACAAAAACGCTATCTACAACCTAAGGAACCAACAAACACAGAAACCAAACAGTAAATCAGAAAGCAAAGAACAAAAGACACCTAAGACAACCAAACAACCAATAAAATGCTAGGAATAAATCAACACCTTTCAATAACAACTCTTAATGGAAAAGGCTTAAATTCCCCAATCAAAGACACAGACTGACTGACTGGATCAAAAAGCAGGACCCAACTATATGCTGTCTACAAGAGACCCACCTCACCCATAAAGATTCACATAGACTAAGAGTGAAAGGATGGAAAAAGATTTACCATGCAAACAGAAAAGAAAAACGAGCTGGAGTAGCTATTCTTATGTCTGACAAAATAGACTTTAAACTAAAACCATAAAAAGAGACAATGAGGGACACTACTTAATGATAAAAGGACTGATCCGTCAAGAAGACATAACAATCATAAATATGTACGCACCCAATGTTGGAGCAGCCAGATTTATAAAAAAAACTCTATTAGACCTAAAGAAGGAAATAGACACTAATACCATACTAGCAGGGGACCTGAACACCCCACTGTCAATATTGGACAGATCATCTAGGCAAAGAATCAGTAGAGAAACACAAGATCTAAACAATACTCTAGACCACTTGGAATTGGCAGATATATACAGAACATTCCATCCAACAACCACAGAATATTCATTCTTCTCATCAGCACATGGATCATTCTCCAGGATAGATCACATATTAGGTCACAAATCAAGTCTCAATAAATTCAAAACAATTGGAATTATCCCATGTATCTTCTCAGACCACAATGGATAAAAACTAGAAATTAATAACAAACAAAACTCTGGAAACTATACAAACACATGGAAATTAAACAGCATTCTACTTAATGACATATGGGTCCAAGAAGAAAACAAGCAGGAAATCAAAAAATTTATTGAAAGTAATGAAAATAATGATAAATCATACCAAAACCTGTCGGATACTGCAAAAGCAGTATTAAGGGGGAAATTTATTGCATTAAATGCTCACCTCAGAGGAATGGAAAGATGGCAAGTGAACAACCTAACACTTCACCTTAAAGAACTAGAAAAACAAGAACAATCCAAACCTAAAGTTAGCAGATGGAAAGAAATCATCACGATCAGAGCAGAACTGAATAAAATTGAAACCAAAAAAAACAATACAAAAGATCAATGAATCAAAAAGTTGGTTTTTTGAAAAGATAAATAAAATTGACAAACCATTAGGATGGCTAACAAAAAAAAGAAGAGAGAAGATTAAAATAACAAAAATTAGAAATGAAAAAGGTGATATTACAACTGATTCATCTGAAATACAAGGAATCATTCGAGACTACTATAAACAACTATACGCCAACAAATTTGAAAATCTGGAGGAAATGGATAAATTTCTGGACACACACAAGCTCCCAAAACTGAACCATGAAGACGTAGAAAATTTGAACAGACCAATAACAATAAAGGAGATTGAAGCTGTTATCAGAAGGCTCTCAACAAAGAAAAGCCCAGGACCAGATGGATTCACAGCAGAATTTTACCAAACATTCAAACAGGAATTGACACCGATTCTTTACAAACTATTCCAAAAGATTGAAACAGACGCAAATCTCCCAAACTCATTCTATGAAGCAAACATCACCCTGATACCAAAACCAGGTAAAGATATAACCAAAAAAGAAAACTACAGGCCGATATAGTTGATGAATATAGATGCAAAACTCCTCACTAAAATACTAGCAAACAGAATACAGCAACACATATGTAAAATTATTCACCACGATCAAGTGGGATTCATCCCAGGGATGCAAGGTTGGTTCAACATACGCAAATCAATAAATGTGATACACCATATTAATAAAGTCAAACACAAGGACCACATGATCATCTCTATAGATGCTGAAAAAGCATTTGATGAAGTTCAGCACTCATTCATGACAAAGACCCTCTATAAGTTAGGTATAGAAGGAAAGTATCTCAACATAATTAAAGCCATATATGATAAACCCACTGCCAATATCATCCTGAATGGGGAAAAGCTGAAAGCTTTTCCTTTAAGAACAGGAACTAGACAAGGATGCCCACTCTCACCACTCCTATTCAACATAATGTTGGAAGTACTAGCCAGAGCAATCAGAGAAGAGAAGGAAATAAAGGGCATCCAGATTGGAAAAGATGAAGTCAAACTGTCCCTGTTTGCAGATGACATGATCCTATATATCGAACAGCCTAAAACCTCTACAAAAAAACTCTTGGAGTTGATAAATGATTTCAGCACAGTAGCAGGATACAAAATCAACACACAAAAATCAGTAGCATTTCTATTCTCCAATAGTGAACATGCAGAACGAGAAATCAAGAAAGCCTGCCCATTTACAATAGCCACCAAAAAAATAAAATACTTAGGAATTGAGTTAACCAAGGAGGTGAAAAATCTCTATAATGAGAACTACAAACCACTGCTGAGGGAAATTAGAGAGGATACAAGAAGATGGAAAGATATCCCATGCTCTTGGATTGGAAGAATCAACATTGTGAAAACGTCCATACTACCGAAAGTGATATACAAATTCAATGCAATCCCCATCAAAATTCCAAAGACATTTTTCTCAGAAATGGAAAGAATTATCCAGACACTAAGATGGAATAATAAAAGACCACACATAGCCAAAGCAACGCTGAGCAAAAAAAATAAAGCTGGAGGCATAACACTACCTGACTTTAAGCTATACTACAAAGCTATAATAACCAAAACAGTATGGTATTGGCATAAAAACAGACACACTGATCAATGGAATAGAATAGAGAATCCAGAAATCAACCCACACACTTACTGCCATCTGATCTTTGACAAAGGCACCAAGCCTATTCACTGGGGAAGGGGCTGCCTCTTCAGCAAATGGTTCTGGGATAACTGGATATCCATATGCAGGAGAATGAAACTAGACCCATACCTCTCACCATATACTAAAATCAACTCAAAATGGATTAAGGATTTAAATATACACCTTGAAACAATAAAACTTCTTAAAGAAAACATAGGAGTAACACTTCAGGAAATAGGACTGGACACAGACTTCATGAATACCCCAAAAGCACAGGCAATCAAAGGAAAAATAAACAAATGGGATTATATCAAACTAAAAAGCTTCTGCACAGCAAAAGAAACAATTAACAGAGTTAAAAGACAACCAACAGAGTGGGAGAAAATATTTGCAAAATATACATCTGACAAAGGATTAATATCCAGAATATATAAGGAACTCAAACAACTTTACAAGAAGAAAACAAGCAACCCAATTAAAAAATGGGCAAAAGAGCTAAGTAGGCATTTCTCTAAGGAAGATATACAAATGTCCAACAGACATATGAAAAAATGCTCAACATCACTCAGCATTCGGGAAATGCAAATCAAAACCACACTGAGATACCATCTAACCCCAGTTAGGATGGCTAAAATCCAAAAGACTCTGAACGATAAATGCTGGCGAGGTTGCGGAGAAAAAGGAACTCTCATACACTGTTGGTGGGACTGCAAAATGGTGCAGCCTCTATGGAAAATGGTATGGAGGTTCCTCAAATAATTGCAGATAGATCTACCATGCGACCCAGCTATCCCACTGCTGGGAATATACCCAGAGGAATGGAAATCATCAAGTCGAACATTGTTCCCCAATGTTCATCGCAGCACTCTATACAATAGCCAAGAGTTGGAACCAGCCCAAATGTCCATCATCAGATGAGTGGATATGGAAAATGTGGTACATCTACACAATGGAATACTACTCAGCTATAAAAACGAATGAAATACTGACATTTGCAACAACATGGATGGACCTTGAGAGAATTATATGAAGTGAAACAAGTCAGGCACAGAAAGACAAATACCACATTTTCTCACTTATTGGTGGGAGCTAAAAATTAATATATAAATTCACACACAGACACACACACACAAAAAAACCGGGGGGGGGGGGGAAGAAGACATAACAACCACAATTACTTGAAGTTGATACGACAAGCAAACAGAGGGGACATTGGTGGGGGGGGAGGGAGGAGGGAGGGAGGTTTTGGTGATGGGCAACAATAATCACCCACAATGTATATCGACAAAATAAAATTTAAAAAAATAAATAAATAAAATAAAATAAATAAAAATAAAAATAAAAAATTCTTCCTATTACTGTAAAAAATTTAAAAAATATAAATAAATAAATAAATAAAGTTCAAATAAGAGCTTTCAATGTAACTCAAGATGTCATAGAAGGGAAACCATGAACTAGAGCATGTTATAAAACAGACTGTGTAAAATACTCAGAATTGAAAACATTCAACCATGAGAGATGGGAGTGTCCTCTTGAATCCCTTGAGGGATGTGTCAAGGCAAGCGCTTGACAGTTCAATACTGCCTCATCCTTCTTGACCTCAGTAGTCCAACAGCAGAATAAAAGCCCCCCATCCTCAAATTCCTGTAACTAGAGCAGCTCCTGGTTCCAGGAGACTATGACACACGTGTGCATACTAAAGGATAACCAAGCAAGGCAGAGAACTCAGTATTCCTCGTTGACCAGCAAATTCAATATTTCTTTGTTGTTTAGCTAAAACCCCAAAATGCTACCACATTGTAAAGTTAAGCAGTGTTTACAATCTATGTTACCAGTATTCACGTCACCTTGGATACAAAAAAGTCTTAACTAAACAGAAAAGGGCAGGAGTTGCCATAATCCCAACATTAGGAAACGTCCCAGGCAGGGTTCAAAGTATGGAATGAAACAAGCGGCCAAATACAGCCTACTGCTGGCTGCCAAAAACATGCTGTGTTTCCATCTAGTATTGTGTTCTCTTGTCGCTCCCCCAAATAAGTTTTACTAAATGATGCATCTAAAAATTGATGGCACTTTAAAATTAAGGAAATACAGCAGTTAACTGTAATTACAGTCAATCCTTGGTCTCCACGGGGGGCGGCGGGGGGCACCGGTCCCAAGACCTCCTGTGGATACCAAAATCCACAGATGCTCAGGTCCCTGATATAAAATAGCATAGTATTTGCATATAACCTATGTACATCCTCCCCTATACTTTAAAACATCTCTAGATTACTTACAATGCTTAATGCAATGTAAGTGCTATGCAAATAGTTGTTACACTGTACTGTTTAGGGAATAATGACAAGGGAAAAAAGTCTGTTCATGTTCAACACAGATGCAAGTTTTTTCTCAAATATTTTCGATCTGTGGTTGGTTGAATCCATGAATGTGGAACCCATGGATAAAGAGGGCCAACTATATTTGCTGTATCTATAATGTCTGTTTTCTCACTAAACTGCTAGCTACAGGAGGGTAGAGATGGTCTGTTTTCTTCACTGCCGTATATTCAGTCAAATGCAATAGGTGGCATATAGTAACTGCTCAAATATGAACTAACTGGAAAAATATAGGTATAAAAACCCGCACAAGAAGTCTCAGAGGGAGAGATGGTCACACTGGGCAATTCGTACTAAGATCTTATCATTCGATTATTCTAAAAAGCCAGTTATTAAGGCACACAAAAAAATCTTGGCACACTCACAAAAATGCTATGAGTTTGAGGATTAAAGTATTAATCCCCAAATAAAACACGACCTTGGACCCCCACGGAGTACCTTGTCTATGAATCATGCCGCCATGAAGAATTCTGACCACTGTACAGGACTGTTTTTCATTCAGCTTCAGAGTGATTCCCTGAAATAAAGGCAATGACATAGTAAGCTTTATTTTAATCTCTTTCTGAGGTTATTCCTTTAAAACAACTTAAGGTGATTTTTCAGGACAAATATTTTCCATCTATACCCAGGATAGCCCTCAACTAGAGCAGGCATGAGCCTGCTTTGCGGAGGAACTCGACTGGGGACAAAGAGATACAATGCTGTAGGTGGCTGACTCCCTAACTGCATGAGCAGTCGTCTGTGTTTACTCTTGTGGCTCAGTGACTCATGGGGTAGAGAGTAAGTGGTGGGTGACAATATGACAAGGGATTACCATGGGCTCCTCTGTGACCTTCTCAAACTGTATGACTCGCACTTTCCGCACCTCCTGCCCCTTGCCCTGGGCAGGACTACCTGGGGCAGCAGACCCATTGGTGTACATGTCCTCAGTGACAGCATTCAACTGATGCGACACAGCCTGTCAAGTCAAAACAACAGAGCAACGTATGACATAAGGAGCAAAGGCCCACGGCCAGTCCGTAATCTGCAATTCTAAAATGCGAAAGGCTCTGAAAACCCACAGTTATGAGATTTCATAAGTTTGGCATCAGATCTCATTTGAATTGATGTGAAGCTGTTTATAAGCCATATTTATCCAATTTAATAGATGTTTATCTAGGTCGCTGTAGAAATATTAGAGTGTGTGATTTACAGGGTGCTCCCAGATCCCACTGAGGGCATTACATAATGTATAATAAAATTTTTAAAATTCTGAATCCTAAAGCACCTCAGGCTGCAAGGGTTTCTGGTAAGGGGTTGTGTACCTGTATGGGTGCGCACACGCGTGCACACTGCATAGCAAAGATCCAGGGTGCGTCTAAATGATTTCATGATGGGAGGAGGCAGAAAGGGACAACTGCAGAGGGAGAAGGGAGCAGAGAAGACAGCGGCCATGCCTGTTCGAAACAATGAGCACCTCTCCAGTGACGGGCATGCTGGTAAGTGCAAGACCCAGGTGCTCTCTTCTCCTCTGCATTTCCTTGAGCAACCTGATGCTCTGGCCACACAGCAGTGAAGGGAACTCAGGGTAGCATTGGTCTCTTACAGACCATCTCTTAAGCTACAAAGAGCTCCCGTCTAGAGAATCGAATGCTTAGGACGAGGCCCTGGACCATGATAACAATACTGGCCCAAACCAACTGACTATCTCTAGGTGAGACTGCTACTATCCCTCCCACCATCCCAAAATGACACTGCCACTGGGACCCCTTCCCATAATCTTGAAGACAGCAAAGCTGGACAACTTACACTAGTAGACAGCAACACCTCTTTATTAAAAATCTGAAGTCATTTAAGGCACTGTGGCAGGAGGACAGACAAAAGACCCATGTAACGGATTAGAAAGTGCAGAAACAGACCCACATATATATGGTCAGCTGATTTATGACAAAGATGACACTGCAGTGCAGTGGGGAAAGAATGGTCTGCACAATAAACGGTGCTGGGGCAATCAGGGAAGCACATGGAAAAAATGAATCTTGAGCCCTACATCATTCTATACACAAAAACCAATCCCAGATGGATTGCAGATGCAAATGTGAGAGAGAAAATCACCAAGGTTTGAGAAAAAAACAGGAGAATATCTCCATAACCTTAGATTACGTAAAAATCTCTTATATGACATAAAAGGTTGTAACTATAAAATAAAAACTAAAAAGATAAATACTTTAAAATTAAGAAGTCCTTATCAAAAAAAATTAACTGAGGTATGCAAAGGTTTACTAGACAAGACACAGGCAGCAATAACAAAAACTAAGAATTGACTTCATCAAGACAAAAAACTTCTCATCAAAGATACATAAGAAACTGGAAAGGCATGGCACAGTCTGAGAGCAAAAATCTGCAATACTTACACCTAACAAAGGACTTGTATTCAGAACATATGAAGAACTGTTACAACTCAATCACATGACAAACTCAATGAAAACATGGACAAAAGATCTGAACAGACTCTTCACCAAATAAGACATATGAATATCCAATAAACATATGAAAAACGTGCTCAGCATCACTATAATCAGGAAAATACAAATTAAAACCATAACAGAACAACACTACCCATGCACTAGGATGGCTAAAATGAAAAAGAGATCATACCAAGTGCTGGAACGCTCATACACTGCTGGTGGGAATGCTGAATGGTGCAGCCACTGTGTAAGGCACTTTGGGAATTTTTTATATAAAGGTAAACACACACCCTATGGCCCAGCAATCCCACTCTTAGGGATTCAGCCAACAGAAAAGTAAACATACGCCCACAGACTGGTGCTTGAATGTTCATAACAGCCAAAAAGTAGAAGCAACCTAGGTGTTCATCCACTGGAGAATGCATAAACCAAGTGCACTACATCCATACAATAGACTACTACTCAGCAGCGGAAAGGACCAAACTACCAATACATGCAACAGCATGGATGAATCTCAGAAACATTATGCTGAGTGAAAGGAGCCTTACGAAAAAGAGTACATACTGCACGATGTAATTTATACGAGGTTTTAGAACAAACAAAAGTATTTCAGTCGAATCAAAACAGTGGTTTCCTCTGATGGGATGGGAACAGGATGGTGTGGGAAGGGGCATGAGACAACTTTCCGGGATGCTGGTAATGTTCTATATCGTGATAGTGGTGTGTATTTGTTAAAACTCATCCAATGGTACATTTAAGATTTGAGCATTGCACTGTATATAAATTTTACCTCAAAATAAAAAAGAACCATAAACAAATATTGAACTGTAGCCTATGATATGCATGTTGAAGCTTTTAGGGGTGAAGTGCTCTGATACCTGCAACTTATTTGAAAATACCAGAAAAAAAAAAGTGGTGGATAGATGGATGATTTTTGGATAAATATGTGATAAAGCAAACATAGAAACATGCTAATTATAGAATTTAGGAGATGTGGCTATATGAGTGTTACTATAAAATTATTTCATCTTTTCAGTAAGTCTGAAATTTTTCAAACAAAATATTGGGGGGAAATGGCATTAAGAGAGTGAAAGGGCAAGCCATGCAGTGGGGAACTGTAACTCTCAGACTCAGTCTCTACCAAAGTGGCCACATGATACATGCCCACATGCACCAAAAGACATGAACAGCAACATCACTGCAGCATTCTTTTAAAAAAAATATTATAAAATTTAGGTGCAGCTGAGCAGGTAGGCCTCGCCACCGCCAGACCCTATCCCCAGCCTGGCCGAGTGCATGCTGACCAGAGAGGTGCCCCACCAGAGAGGCCCAAGTCCCACAGAGACTATGCACCCCACGGCGCTAGCGCACAACCTAGCAGGACCCCATTCACAGCCAGGCTGAGTGCATGCTGACCAGAGAGGCACCCTATTGGAGAGGCCCGAGTCCCATGGAGACAAAGTGCCCCATGGCGCCAGTGTGCAACCGAGCAGGCACTGAGGCAGCTGTGCCAAATTGGCAGCCCCAGCAGGATCCTAGAAAGACAACAGTGTCAAACCAGTGGACTGTGAAATCCCTTGCCACAATGACTAAACATCAAAGGAAAGATACCAGAAATATGAAAAATCAAGAAAGTACACCACCAAAGGGTAATAACTCTCAAGCTCTAGATCCTATAGAACAAGAAGACCTTGAAATGTCTGACAAGGAATTTTGAGTGATAATTCTATGGAAACTAAATGAGATACAAGAAAATTCAGCTAGACAACACAATGAAATGAGGGAAAGTATACAAGACCTGAAAGAAGAAATGTACAAGGAAATCAATGCCCTGGAAAAGAATGTAGCAGAGCTTGTTGAGCTGAAGAATTCATTCAGTGAAATAAAAAACACAACAGAGAGTTTACCCAGCAGACTTGCAGAAGCAGAAGAGAGAACTTCTGACCTTGAAGATGGGCTGTTTAAAATAACACAGGCAGACAAAAAAAAAAGAAAAAAGAATTTAAAACATTGAAGAAAATCTAAGAGCGATATCAGACAACCTTAAGCACTCAAATATCCGAGTCATGGGTATTCCAGAAGGGGAGGAAAAAGGAGATTGCATTAAAAACATATTCAACAAAATAGTGGCAGAAAACTTCCCAGGTATACAAAAAGGCACAGATCTTCAGATTCAGGAAACTCAAATATCCCCAAATGTATTCAACCCAAAAAGGTCTTCTCCAAGACATGTTATAGTCAAACTGGCAAAACTCAAAGACAAAGAGAGAATCTTAAAAGCTGCAAGAGAGAAGCATCAAATCGCCTATAAGGGAGACCCAATCAGACTAACATCAGACTATTAATCACAAACCCTAAAAGCCAGAAAGGAATGGGATGATATATTCAAAATACTAAAAGACAGAGATTGCCAGCCAAGAATACTCTACCCCACAAGGCTATCCTTCCAAAATGAAGGGCAAAGAGTATATTAATCAGACAAACAAAAACTGCGGGAGTTCACTACCACATGACCACCCTTACAAGAAATTCTCAAGGGAGCACTGGGTTTGGTATCTGAAAAATAACTACCACTGCCATAAAAATTCAAGAAAAATCAAAACCCACTAGTAAAATAAAAATGCCAACACTGAAAAGAAAAAAAAATGTTTATCTCCAACTCAAAAAACCAACAAATACAGAAGACAAACAAGAAATCAGAAAGAAAGGAACAAAAGACACTTAAGACATGCAAACAAAAATCAATAAAATGCTAGAAGTAAATCAACACTTTTCAATAACAACTCTAAATGTAAAAGGATTAAATTCCCCCATCAAAAGACACAGACTGGCTGATTGGATTAAAAAGGAGGACCCAACTATATGCTGCCTTCAAGAGACCCACCTCACCCATAAAGATTCACATAGACTAAGAGTGAAAGGATGGAAAAAGATTTACCAACAAATTTGAAAATCTGGAGGAAATGGATAAATTTCGGGACACGCACAAACTACCAAAACTGAGCCAAGAAGATGTAGAAAATCTGAACAGACCAATAACAATAAAAGAGATTGAAGCTGTTATCAGAAGGCTCACAACAAAGAAAAGCCCAGGACCAGATGGATTCACATCAGAATTCTACCAAACATTCAAAGAGGAATTGACACCAATTCTCTACAAACTATTCCAAAAGACTGAAACAGAGACAATTCTCCCAAACTCATTCTATGAAGCAAACATCACCCTGATACCTAAACCAAAAACAAACAACTAAAAAAGAAAACTAAAGGCCAATATCCTTGATAAATATAGATGCAAAAATCCTCAATAAAATACTAGCCAACAGAATACAGCAACGAATATGCAAAATTATACAGTATGATCAAGTGGGATTCATTCCAGGGATGCAAGGTTGGTACCACATCCACAAATCAATAAATGTGATATGCCATATCAATAAAATCAGGCACAAGGACCATATGATCATCTCTATAGATGCTGAAAATGCATTTGATAAAATTCAACACGCATTCATGATAAAGACTCTCTATAAGTTAGGCACAGATGGAAAGTGTCTCAACATAATTAAAGCCACATATGATAAACCCACTGCCAATATCATCCTGAATGGGGAAAAGCTGAAAGCTTTTCCTTTAAGAACAGGAACTAGACAAGGATGCCCACTTTCACTACTCCTATTCAACATAGTGTTGGAAGTACTAGTCAGAGCAATCAGAGAAGAGAAGGAAATAAAGGGCTTCCAGATTGGAAAAGATGAAGTCAAACTGCCCCTGTTTGCAGATGACATGATCCTATATATCGAACAGCCTAAAGCCTCTACAAAAAAACTCTTGGAGTTGATAAATGATTTCAGCACAGTAGCAGGATACAAAATCAACACACATAAATCAGTAGCATTTCTATTCTCCAATAGTGAACATGCAGAAAGAGAAATCAAGAAAGCTTGCCCATTTACAGTAGCCATGAAAAAATTAAAATACTTAGGAATAGAGTTAACCAAGGATGTGAAAAACCTCTATAATGAGAACTACAAACGACTGCTGAGAGAAATTAAAGAGGACACAAGAAGATGGAAAGATATCCCATGCTCTTGGATTGGAAGAATCAACATTGTGAAAATGTCCATACTACCCAAAGTGATACACAAATTCAATGCAATCCCCATCAAAATTCCAATGACATTTTTATCAGAAATGGAGAAAACTATCCAGATATTTATATGGAATAACAAAAGACCATGCATAGCAAAAGCAATGCTGAGCAAAAAAAAAAAAAAAAAGCTGGAGGCATAACACTACCTGACTTTAAACTATACTACAAAGCTATAATAACCAAAACAGTATGGTACTGGCATAAAAACAGACACACTGATCAATGGAATAGAATAGAGAATCCAGAAATCAACCCATACACTTATAGCCATCTAATCTTTGACAAAAGCACCAAGCCTATACACTGGGGAAGAGACTGCCTCTTCAGCAAATGGTGCTGGGAGAACTGGATATCCATATGTAGGAGGATTAAACTAGACCCATACCTCTCTCCATATACTAAAATCAACTCAAAATGGATTAAAGAATTAAATATACACACTGAAGCAATAAAACTTCTTAAAGAAAACATAGGAGGAACACTTCAGGAAGTAGGACTGGGCACAGACTTCCTGAATACGACCCCAAAAGCACAGGCACCTAAGGAAAAATAAACAAATGGGATTATATCAAACTTAAAAGCTTCTGCATAGCAAAAGAAAAAGACAACCAACAGAGTGGGAGAAAATATTTGCAAAATATACATCTGACAAAGGATTAATATCCAGAATACACAATGAACTGAACAAAGGTTACAACAAAAAGAAGTAACCCAATTTAAAAATCGGTAATAGAGCTAAATAGGCATTTCCCAAAGGAAGATATACAAATGGCCAACAGACACATGAAAAAATGCTCAACATCACTCAGCATTCGGAAAATGCAAATCAAAACCACACTGAGATACCATCTCACCCCAGTTAGGATGGCTAATATCCAAAAGACTGTGAATGATAAATGCTGGTGAGGTTGTGGTGAAAGAGGATCTCCCATACACTGTTGGTGGGACTGCAAAATGGTGCAGCCTCTATGGAAAATAGTATGGAAATTCCTCAAACAATTGCAGATAGATCTACCATACGACCCAGCTATCCCACTGCTGGGAATATACCCAGAGGAATGGAAATCAAGTCGAAGGTATACCTGTTCTCCAACGTTCATCGCAGCACTCTTTACAATAGCTAAGAGTTGGAACCAGCCTAAATGTCCATCATCAGATGAGTGGATACGGAAAATGTGGTCTATCTACACAATGGAATACTACTCAGCTATAAAAAAGAATGAAATACTGCCATTTGCAACAACAAGGATGGACCTAGAGAGAATTATATTAAGTGAAACAAGTCAGGCACAGAAAGAGAAATATCATGTTTTAGTCAGTTTTGTGTTGCTATAACAGAAATATCTGAGAGTGGGTAATTTATAAGGAAAAGAGGCCTACGATTCTGGGACAGCTGCATCTGGCATGGGCCTCAGGCTGCTTCTACTCATGGTGGAAAGTGGCAGGCAGCCTGCGGGTACAAGCAGATCACATGGCAAGAGGTAGCAAGAGAGAGAGAGAAGGTGACAGGGTCTTTTTAAGCAACGAGCTCTCGTGGGAACTAATCAAGTGAGAACTCACTCATTAATCCCCCTTTCCCCAGGGAGAGCATTAATCCATTCATGAAGTATCCACCCCCATGACTCAATCACTTTCCAACACTGCCACATTGGAGATCAAATTTCCACATAAGTTTTGGAGGGGACAACACATCCAAACTCCATCATATCACATGTTCTCACTTATTTGTGGGAGCTAAAAATAAATAAATAAATACACAAATAAAGGGGGGGTGGAAGAAGACACAATTATAATTCCTTGAAGTTGATACAAGCAAACAGATATGAGGTTGTTGGGGGGGAGGGGGGACAGGGAGGAGGGAGGGAGGTTTCGGTAATGCACCACAATAATCAACCATATTGTATATTGACAGAATAAAATAAAATTTTAAAAAAACAGAAAAAAGAAAGATAAAATGTTATAAAATTTAATTTTTGAACGACTTGAGAGTATTCTGACATCATGCTCCTTTCTTCTGTGTGTTTTCTAAAAACAAGAGCATTCTCAAAACCGAAAATTTAACATTGACGCAGTACTATCATCTGGTCCTCAGTTTATATTTAAATGTCCTCAACTGTCCCAATAATGCCCTTTACAGCTATATATTTTCCCCCAGACCAGAATCTAATCTAGGATCAAGCAGTTTTCACATGTCTTTAGTCTCCCTTACTTTGGAAAAGTTCCTCAAACTTTCTGTCTTTTATGACCTTGACATTTTTTTTTTTTTGTCTTTTTGTGACCGGCCGCACCGTGCTCAGCCAGTGAGCATACCGGCCATCCTTAAATAGGATCCGAACCCACGGTGGGAGCACTGCCGCGCTCCCAGCGCCGCACTCTCCCGAGTGCGCCACGGGGTCGGCCCGACCTTGACATTTTTGATGAGGACAGACCTCTATTGTTTTACAGAAGTCTCTCAATTTGGGTATGTCTGATGGAATTAGACTGAGGTTATGCATTTTTGACAGGAATCTCACAGAAGTGGTAGCACGCCCTTCTCAGAGCAACACTACTGTTGTAAAAGCCCAAACCTGGAAACAGCCCTAAAATCCATCAACAGCAGGATGGACAAACTGTTGTACAGCTATCCAATGGATGCCACACACCAGTGGGAGCGAACGGCAACTGCTACAGGGAAACACGGATGGATCTCACAGATGATCGCTCCCTTCTCCTCGAGACACTCCCTCTCAGTTTCCTTTGCTGGTTCTGCCCCATCTGACTGATCTATTAATGTTAAAGTAGCACAGGGCTTGGGGTAAGAGCTGTCACAGTGCGGAAGGCCGAGTGGAAACCTCTGGAAACGCTCCTCGCCCACCCCAGATCAAAAACAGTATGGCCAGCTGCAGGAGGAAGAACAGGCCTGAGCTCGGTGTATGGAAGGGTCAGTTTGATATTTGGGTACAAGCTGAAAACAGATGGCAGCTACATTCCAGCCACACCCAAGGGTGACCCTCCAAGAAAGTGGGGAGGAAAACTCTTCCCAATAAGCAGACTGTGAGGAATGTGCCTCATCGTCCACTTTGTGGGGAAGGAGAAGTGGCCCTAGGAGGGAACGTACAAATTCCTGGGCAGTGTCCAGTGGCCAAGCCAAGGGCCTAGAGGGAAAAGGACTGGAAGATGACGGGAGACAAGGAAGTCTGGGGTAGAGGCTTGTGAATAGACGTATGTCTCATAACATAAGGGGTGCTCTTTACAAAATAATATAAAATGATATTTTAATTTTACTTTACTGCATCCTTTCTAAGGGAAATTCTGATAAGATGCAGAGGTTGGAAGTAGTGGTAGTTATTGGGTGACCTCAAATGAGGGAAGAACTGAGAAAGAGGAACTGCCTTTTCTAGAAATTAGAACTTCAAAGAGCTCACATGACACGAAGTCATACGGTATTGTTGTTATAATAAATTGTCTAAGATAGGGTTGTATTTAGAAAATTGACCTGTGATACCTGGGAGCACAGAACTTCACATAACTCTGAGGTACTCTACAGTACGTGGTTCAGTGATGCAGTTAACACTGCATCTGTATGGGGAGACAGATTGTATCCATGAAAAGGAGGTTCTAAGAGTAATCTTGAAGGGATACTGTTAAGTGAAAAGAACAATGTGAGGAAGGGCATGCTAGCAGCAGCATAAACAGTGGAAAATGAATATATGCATATTTGCTTATAAATGCATAAACTATCTTTGGAAGGAGACATAAAGAAACAGTGGTTACTTCTAGGGAGGGGAATTGGGTGACACGGGATAAGGTAAGAAGGAAATTGTTTTCATGTATATCCACTTATAACTTTCAAATTATATACTACGTGCTTGCATTACTTTAATAAAAGAAACTAGTAAAAGAAAACAGCGCAGGTTACAAATCTGGTGCATACCTTTTAATGGAAATCTACACTCTGTCTGGGTTTGATTCATAGCCCTTTTACTAACAGCTGGGTAACTTTGGGCAAGTTTCTTGACCTCCCTGTGCTTCAGTTTCCTCACCTGTAAAATGCAGATAGTAACAGAATGACCTTATAGGATTGTGCTGGGG
Organism: Cynocephalus volans; assembly: GCF_027409185.1. Classification (NCBI taxonomy): domain Eukaryota; kingdom Metazoa; phylum Chordata; class Mammalia; order Dermoptera; family Cynocephalidae; genus Cynocephalus; species Cynocephalus volans. Next base: position 171,929,976 of record NC_084478.1, on the reverse strand, counting down.
CAAGTGCTTAACACAATATGTAGCAGCACTCAGCAAATGTGGGCTGCTGTTCTCCAGATGCCACACAACTCTCTGTAGCGAGTGCTGAGATACACTTAGAATCCTGAAAGATGTTGCTAAAGAAAATGTTCAGCATTCAAAATTTCATGCATCCCTTCATTTTTATATTCCAATAATTAATTTCTATTCATAGAAATGAAAGCCTATTATTCCTAAAAGCTCCACAAAGCACAATGCTCTCTATACTGGCGAGATGGAATGTTCCTAAGTGATTGTGATTCAGGATCAAGTTGGCAGCCTGAGTACTCCTGTGGATCTCCTGCCCCCTCACCCCCGACCCTGTTTAAATGAGAGTAAAGGAGGGAGGGAAATAGAAACCCTAAAAAAAAAAAAGACAAAATATTAAGACGTCATCAGGGATGAGAGATTTCAATAACTTTCCAGAAGACAGAAAGACGATGGTGGAATGCTCACTGATCATGGAGAGGTGAGACAGCTACAGCCTAGAATGTGCACAGAGGAGGAATCAGCTGCAAAACACAGGCTTGGTCTCAGAAATCCCTGAATGAAGTGGGGCTTGGGGTTGAAATACACAAGGAAAAGGTGCTACAGGTCTCTTTTGAGGCAGGAAGAAGGAAGAAGGGCCAGGACAGTGGCATCCGTCCCAGGGCCTCCCCAGTGGACATCTGTTCTTGTCTCATTGGCCAGAACTGTAGAACACGGCTGTCCCAAGCTGCAAAAGGGGCTGGGAAAATCAGAACTTAGTTGGGCATCTTGCCATCCCAAACAAGATTACGGATCTGTAAGTGAAAAGTGGGATGTTGGGCTGGCAACCAGTCATAATAATACAAAAACCATTTACTGATTTTCACTTTTTAGAATCCACCTATGGACAGTCATGAAAGAATTAAAGAACAGACTATCAGCACCATGACTGTATTCAGGTATACATACACATGGTAGAAGTCGAGAGGTAAAAAGAGGAGAAAAGAAATGAAGGGAACGGGCCACTAATCTTGTCCCCTTAAAAAGTGGGGACTCGGTGGGTCTGAGTGCAGTGGTGCTTACAACTAATTGATCACAACCAGTTACAGATTTCTTTGTTCCTTCTCCACTCCCACTGCTTCACTTGACTCGCCTTAAAAAAAAAATAAATAAATAAAAAATAAATTTTTTAAAAAAGTGGGGACTCAAGAGATATTATCTTTCATTGGTTGGGCAATAAATGAAGGAATAAATGTACAATTTAAAATTCCAGTGTAAAAATATACCACATTTTCCTTATCCAGTCATCCATCAATGGACATTTAGGCTGGTTCCAATTCTTGGCTATTGTAAACAGAGCTGCAATGAACATGGGAGTGCAGGCGTCCCTTCAACATGATGATTTCCATTCCTCTGGGTATACACCGAGCAGTGGGACTGCTGGATTCTACGGCAGTTCTATCTTTAGCTGTCTGAGAAACCTCCATACCATTGTCCCTAATGGCTGCACTAATTTACAGTCCTACGCACAGTGTAGGAAGGTGCCTCTTTCTCTGCATCCTCACCAGCATTTGTTATTCTCAGTCTTTTTAATACTGGCCAGATGAACTGGGGGGAGATGATGTCTCAGTGTGGTTTTGATCTGCATTTCCCGGATGCTTAGTGATGTTGAGCATTTTTTCATGTGTCTGTTCGCCATTCTTATATCTCCCTTTGAGCAATGTCTATTCAGCTCCTTTGCCCATTTTTAAATCAGGTTATTATTACTTTTTTTCACTATTAAGTTGTTTCAGTTCTTGTACATTCTGGCTATTAATCCTCTGTCAAATGGAATACTACCCTGCCATAAAACAGAATAAAACACTGTCATTCACAGCAACACAGATTAATTATAGAAAATTATGTTAAGTGAAATAAGCCAGGCACAGGAAGAGAAATACTGCATGTCCTCAGTTATATGGGGAGCTAAAAATAAAGAAATAAACAAATAAAAAAAGAAAGATACAACAATAACAATAATATGTTGAACTTTCAAGAGAAGATAATAGAACTGAGGTTACCAGAGGTGGGAAAGGGGGAGAGGGATGAAGGTAAGGGAGGAGTTGGTAAAGGGCCACGAAAATCCATTACATTGTATAATGAATATACTAATTGTCCTGATTTGAACATCGCATATTGCATGCTGGTATTAATAGTCAATGCTGCACCCCACAGATATGTACAATCAACTATGTTCTAATAAAAAATAAATACATTTTAAAAAATAATAATAAAGTTACAAGGGTAATCAACAAAGCAGAAGGTGCAAACTGATGGCTCACAAATCTGTTTTATTTTGAACAAGTATCTTTGTTTTGTTTAGTAAAAATCAGGAGACTTCAACTTCTTTATAAGATCTCAAAAGATCAGGCCCTGTTCTCTGGGTGGTCCCAGCTCTCAAGTTTCCTACTGCTGCCTGGTCCAGAGGCCAACACTGGCTACCACTGCCCTGTACCTGGGGTGTATTAGTCCGTTTTGTGTTGCTATAACAGAACACCTGAGACTGGGTAATTTATAAAGAAAGGAGGTTTATTTGGCTTACGATTCTGGGACAGCTGCATCTGGTGTGGGCCTCAGGCTGCTTCTACTCAGGGCAGAAAGCAGCAGGCAGCTGGCGGGTACAAGCAGATCACATGGTGAGAGGACTCAAGAGAGAGAGGGGAGGTGCTGGGGTCTTTTAAACAACCAGCTCCCACGGGAACTAATACAGTAAGAACTCACTCATTACTCCTACCCCCCAGGGAGAGCACTAATCCATTCTTGAGGGATCCAACCCCGTGATTCGAAGAGCTTCTAACACTGCCACACTGGGGATCAAATTTCCACATGAGTTCTGGGAAGACAATACATCCAAACTCCGTCATGGGGTGTTATTTTTCTTACACACAAGTGGTTTCACTCACCTGGTCCATGTAGGTTACACTAAAAGTACCTCTGGAAGATCTGACCTTTTAAAACTCATGTACATGATGGAAAGACACAGGCTCATGAATAGCTAAAAAATTTTGAAAAAGAAGAAAGTAGGAAGAATCAGTCTGCATAGTTTCAAGACTTATTATATAGTTTCAGTAAGGACTATGTAGTATAGACACAGATCCTTGGAACAGAATAGAAAACCTAGAAATAGACACACAGACATGTACCCAGGTGATTTTTTACAAAGATGCAACAGCAACTCAGTAGAGAAAGGGTGGCCTTTTCAACAAATGATGCTTCAGCAATTGGACACCTATCGGCAAAAAGAGAAACACTGACCTAAACCTAACACCTTCTAAAACGGATCACAGACTTAAATGTAAAGTGTAAAACTATAAAACATTTTAGAAGAAAAAAATAGGAGAAAATTGTCAGACTCTAGGGCTAGACAAAGAGTTCTTATACCTAACACCAAAAGCAGGATCCCTGAAAGGAAAAATTGACAAACTGGACCTCATCGAAATGAAAAAGTTTTGCTCTGCGAAAGCAAAAAATAGTGACAATATGAAATGCTGGTGAAGCTGCACAGAAACTGGATCTCTCATGCACTGCTGGTGGGAATGTAAAATGGTGCAGCCACTCATGAAAATAGTTGGACACTTTCTTAAAAAACTGAACAAGCAACTACCATACAACCCAGACGTAGCACTCCTAGTCATTTACCTAGAGAAACGGAAATGTGTGTTCACTCAAAAACCTGTACACGAATGCTGTAAATGGCTTTATTCACAGTAGCTAAAAACTACAAACAACCCAAATATCCTAAAGCAGGTGAACAGTCAAACTGTGGTACATCCACACCCCGGAACACTTCTCAGCAATAAAAAGGAGCAAACTATCGATACTCGTAACAACTTGGGACGGATTTCAAAGGCATCATGCCAGAGTAAAGAAAGCTCATCTCAAAAGGTCACATGCGTATGATTCCACCTATATAACATTCTTAAAACGACAAAACTATGGATATGGAAAACAGATTAGTGCTTGCCAGGGGTTAGGGATGATGGGGAGCAGGAGGTGTGTGACTGTAAAGGGGAAGCACCAGGGAGGTCTTTGTATCAACAGACCTTTGAGAAATCTGCAGTTTACAGGACCGGTTTTTAGACAATGAGATGCCCATTCATATCTTAGGACGGGAATGTAAGAGGCCTCTGTGGCCGAGTTTCAACCACGTCATGCTGGGTTAGCATGAGTGATGCTTGAAGGAAGAATTCCTTTTCTTAAACTAATCATCTGTACTGTTTGTTTTTACCACATGCACGTGTCACAGACTGAATGTACAGAACAAGGAATTCAAGGACCACCGACTGAATGATTGCTATGAAAAAATAAGAAGCTCAAGTCTCAAATTTCTGGTCTTAAAGTATGAAAATAAACTCAGAGCTTTCCTTGAGCCTGACTTATGAGTCTCTCATTACTAGCAATTGTGGAGCTGATGAAGCTGAAGAGCAAACTCAGAAATTAATCCTATGGTTTTGTCAGCAACTACCGTTTATGTGTCTTGGTAACTACAATAATACACAGACGGCCACAAAGTCTGGAAACACAGATCGCATGATTTTATCATACGTTGTAATATGAGGGTACATTAAAAAGTTCCTGGAAAGATTCACATTACCTTTTAATTCTATCTTTCCACAAACTTTCTGACGTAGCCTCATATACTATCAAGGAACTATTTATGACGATTCACCTGTTTCCAGGATTGGTGGGCCCCTGCATAATGTTCTAAAGAACGACAGATTAGAAAGTCTTAGTCCACAGAACGCAAAATGACCTTTGAGAGGAGGGGAAAATCTACATGCAGTATCGTCAGCTGTTCACAGTGTATCTAGAAGAGGAAGATAAACTGGAACCCTTACCTCATATTCCTCTTATTCAGCTTTATAACAGTGGTTGCTTTTAACGTGTCAGCCTTTAAATCAAGGACTCAGCAAAGCTTACTAGAGGCAGGACACATTCCAGCCAGAAAAGGTCAAGAGTTGCCATCCCAAAGGTTGGTTTTTCAAATGTGCTTATCTATCCATGAAGACGTTCCCCTTAGTGATGACTAAGAGTCACTATCACACTCACCCAGAAGTTGCAAATGATGACTAAGAAAAATGGAAACCTCCCACATGGTCACGAAAGAACCAGCTCGCGACAGTAAGGCTTCAGAAAGCAAAGCACAAGTTTCTCTACCACGAACTTGTCCCTGAGCCACCCTGTGTCTTCCTGAGACTCTCAGAAAGGGAGGGCCAGCTTGTCTGTGACCTTCCCTTACAGAAACTCCTTCAACGAGCCCCCATGTCTCCTCACTACAGACATGTCATCGGAGGATATGCAGACATACACTTGTACTTGATGGAAGTGACATAAAGATCCAAGCTACTGGATTCCATTTCACAGAGGTCCCTTCACAACCTCCACACACCACCCTTCAAAACTGCTGCCCTCATCCCCAATGGACACAGGGTGCCCCAGGGCTGCATCGGGCCTGGCCCCCACCAATGACAAGGCAGCGTGGAAGTGACTCTGGTGAACGATGATGGCCCAGATTCAGGAGGAACCGGCGAGTAAACACCTACCCACGACTACGTCTGGCCTTTGCTCTGCAGCCTCTGGCCGTTAATCATATAAACTGCTGGGGCGGCAAGGCCTCCTGCTCTGAAACCCGCTTCCGAGGAAACATCTGCAGCAGGGTTCAAAGGGCAGAGGCAGTTGCTCAGAGGAAGTTGGAATTAAAAAGAGATAAAAAGCAAATTTGGCAGGGGGTGAGCGGTGGTGGGGGCGAATAGAGCAGGGGCAACTAAAGTCTGCTTTCTCAGCCAAACAATTGGATTAAGAGCAAGTGACAGTGAATGTGGGAAAGAACAAACATTTGCTCAGCCTACTGGTAGGCTCTTTGCCAACTGCTTTCACATGGAGACTCAGGAGAAGGCCCAGCCCAAGAAAGCAAGCACACCCCAAAGACAGCAGACCCTGGAGGTGCCCCACAACCCCTGCCAGCCCTAGCTCCTGGAGCCAGGGGCCCGCAAAACCCCACTCTTCACACTGGCAATATCCTATTCCACTTTGGGGGGGAAAAAAAGACAAACTGTAAGAAAAGCAAGAGTGCTCCAGGGTGTTAGAAAAAGATAAGCACTGTTTAACCACAAATGACAAGAAATGGGGGGAGAGGAAGGCCTCAGAGCGAGGATTTCACGGCGGGCACTGTCTAAAAATCATACACTAACTAGGGGCTTTGTTTCTCAGGCACTAAATCCATCTGAGAACACACACATCAATCCAAAGGCCAAGTCGCTGAAGATCCTTTTCCAACGTGCTCTAACTGCCCAGTGCACTCTGTACACACACAAAGGCTTCTCCTTCCACTGAAGAAAAACAGGAGATCCAAGTAGCACCATTCCACATAGAAGAAACACAGGACTGCACATCCAGACACCTGATGCTGTGTCCCCACACTGCCATTAAGCCAATGCCAGGACTATGCGTAAATAACGCCACCTACTAGATTAAATTTGTATCCTCATTTTGTGGTCAACATTTGGAGGCACAAAACGGTTCAGAAACCTGTCTGAGCTTAAAGGACTAGTATGTCTCAGACTCCAGGAGATAAACCACGAGCATGAACTTCAAAGTGTGTGAGGGTTCGAGGAGAGAATGCAGGCTCAGCGCAGAAGCGGTCTTTCTGCTAGGGGTACGAGGGGTATCTGGGGATGCAGAGGGATCAGTCCAAGTTAACTCCATCAACCAAACATGGGAGAAGTGATACTGGTTCAGGGCTGGGCAGGCAGCTCTCTGTTTTCATTCAAAGATGATGATACATGTTATGGAAGAAAATCAAGCAGGGAAGGTGATTTTCAAGCAAAAACCTATTATATGTTTTGCTCATGTATATTTCTTCATATGAAGGGAAAAAGTGAAGAATCAGAAAACTCCATGTTACGAAAGTTGTATTCTGGTTCCCTAATTCAGGGGCTTTATTTCCTCTTCTCCACCTCTGGCGTCACTGCCCCCACCCCCCAGTCAATTCTGAAAATACAGTTATTTTTTCCTGCCTTTCTATACTCCACACCAAGTCCTTTTGTAGCGACACTGAAAGGTTAGAGCAGGACCTGAGGGCCGGCCCCATCCCCACAGCAACATCCTAGAATGTACTCACCAGCCACGTGGGGTTCTTCGCAGTGTGTGACTTATCTGCTCATGTCCTTTGCCAAAATTCTGCTTAGATTTTTCTAATTCATTTTTGAGTTTTTTTTAACTTTTCATTATACACTGTAGCTGATTTTCATGACCCTTTACCCCGTTCCTCTTTCCCCCTCCCTCTCTCCCCTCCCCACCCTGCTACATCATATCTGTTCACTTGTCTTAACAAGTTAAGAGTTCTTTTTGTATTAAGGATGTTAATCTTTGAGTTAAATTTATCAGTTGACTTGAATTTGTGATGTTTTCCTTAAAGAAAAAAAAAAGGTCAGAGCGCAATTCACTGCTTAGGAAAAAAAATCTCTACATCATTGAAAGGTCAACTGATTTCATGTCCCCTCTTGGCAATGTCTCAAGACATTTCTGATCGTCACTACTGGGGCTGGGGGAGGGTATTACTTTTCACAAAAGAATTATCAGACCCCAAATGTCCATAGTGCTGAGTTTGAGAAACCCTGATTTAAGAGAATTGATCTTGACCTGAAATATCTGTTCCTGATATTCTAGTTCAGTGTCTTGTCTAGAGAGAACAAATGAGTTAAAAAAGAACAGAACTTACATGATAAAACTCCAATCTACTTAGCCCACAGTGGTCACAATATGAGTAAAACCAGATTCTTATCTACAAGGTATACTGTCCCTCCAGTTTTGGAAAAAAATCACAAAGTTCCTGGAAGTGAAGGGCAGGGAAGGACGCAGACTGGCTGAGACCACACCATGTACTGGGAAAACTGGGGAGAGGACTAAGTAATTTGAAAATTACCCTTTATTTGCTAGTATCTGTTTTGTGAAAAGAAAACCCTCGAACGGCAACATTCCCTCCTCCAATGAAATAACCAGATCCAAATCTGGAGAAAAGTTCTTTCTCAGGCAAAACCGTAAATAATCAGGAGCAGACTCACTGACAGTGCACACCAATGAAATAACCAGATCCAAATCTGGAGAAAAGTTCTTTCTCAGGCAAAACCGTAAATAATCAGGAGCAGACTCACTGACAGTGCACACCACAGATTCTGGCAAGACTCAACTTCCTGCCATCACAGAATGTGCCGCATTTGGCAAGAACCTTGGTGTCTTTGCACAGACTGTTCCCTCCGCCTGGAGCGCTATTTTCCAATTACTTCCAATTACTTCCGCAAAACACAGGCTCCCACAGTGCAGGGGGCTCCTCCCTGCCTCACAGCACTCTACACCTGCCTCTGCCATTGCCCCGCAGCACTGCCATATTTGTTTATGCATCTGTGTCCTCCCGTATTCACTTCGTAGCACCAGCACCAGGCCCATAGTAGGTAATCAACAATACTGCATCAGAATGAATGATTACCCGCGTGGAGTAAGGCTACATGGGACCCTAAGAATCAACAGACAGGTTTTCTTAGTGGAGCCTAGAGCCTGACTTGTTAGATCATCTTTTGATGTGGGATAGGCCCAAGTGAATTTTCAGGGATTCTCAACCTATTGCTTCAGGTCATGCGGAAAGTGCTGCTTCAATTAGGCCTGAAGAGAAAAGCAGTATTAGGAATTTAATAAACCAATTTTATGTGCATTAATGGATACTACTGTAAAGCAGAAGGCCTGAGAGAGCTTATAAAATTAGTTTCTCCAAAGAAGGAGATATACTTAAAATATGGGAGACTGACTACGTTCAAACCTACTGCAATATTATCTTTTGACAGTACTTTTCCAATATTAAACGTGGACTATGATGGTGAACCTTTGTGTTTTGAATCTTTAGCACTTTCACAGAAACCAATCTGTTTAAATAAAATTTTCAGTGTAATAATTTTATGACTTATACTGAGGCCAACAACTTCCTTACAGGTTCTCCTGCTTCTAATCTTGCCACTAGAGGAAAATGTTCTGGTACTGGACAGGCAGCTCTTAGGGAGATGCTGGGCAATTACCCTGGATGTGCCAGTGCGGTTCGAGGTGCTGGAAAAGCATTACCTCATGTACACATAATTGCAAACCTCTGAGCATGCCAATTTCATAGAGAAGAGAAATCTAAGGCACAGAGAAATTCAGCAGCTTGGCAAAGGCCACTAAGCAAGTGAATGGCAGAGCACACTGCTGAAGCAAAGACTGGTAACAGCCTCAAAGGGAAGGTGAACCTAAAGAAATAAGAATTTGCAGGTCTGTGGGGTCATGCCACCGTCACCATGTGAAGATTCTCCCTCTGATGTTCACCTTGGCAGATCTAGATACAATTTCATTTGGGGATTTAGCACGTTTTCTTATTTCATCTTCGAATCCTTCTTTAACACCAAAGCAAATGAACTAACTGGTAGACTGTGTCCAATATTATAGGATAAACTCACAGCCCCACAAAAGCTGCTGTTTACTCAGAGGGTGTGCCCACAACCTAACTCTGGAAGTGACAGGGCCTTTTTTCAAAGATGCACACAATCTTTCAAGCACACCCATAAAGGAGCGCACAGGTTCACGCAAAATCAGCTTGTGCTGAGTGAAAGAAGCCAGACAAAATTCTAGAAAAGGCAAATTGATAGTGATAGATCAGGGTTGCCAGACTCCAGGTGGGGTAAGGAGATGGACTGCGAAGGTCCAGGAGGGAACTTTTTGGAACAATGCAAATGTTTGTTCTAATATCATGACTGTGGCGGTGGTTACACAACTGCATACATTTCTCAAATGTATTCAAACTGCACAATTAGGATTAGTAAATTCTATTGTATGCTAATTATACCTTAGAAAAATTGCCGAAACTAAATTCAATAAAGAGATTTTTTTTTAAGTTAAGGCTCAGCCAAGTGATCAGTGATTATGGGGAAGAAAAAAAAAATCACGCATCCAAGCTTAAGGGGAATCAGGTAGTTTTTAAACCCTGTTTCCCTCCTAGTGCACATTCCAAGGCCGCCGCACAACTTGCAATTTTATCTTGTCATCTGCATAACAACAGCACCTTCTGCCCCGGTTCATTCCTGCGCTCCTTAAAGCCCAGGCTGCTGCAAGTAAAGGTGATCTGAAAGGACAGACAGGTGTGAACACCTTGCTGTGAGTGGTCCCTAAAGGAGAGGCCATGTGGTGAGGTGGAAAGCACACCGGTCTTTCACTCCGCAGATACAAAGCCTAGCCTGGCTTCTGACACCTATCAGTGGTTTCCTTGAGCTAAGGCCCTAATGCCAAGGAGTCATCCAGTTCCCTCAGGTCACCTGCTGTTGTTGCTGTCGTTGTCTTCCAGCGGCCCATGCTGCCTCAGGTCGCCTTTGAGGACAGAGGTTAATAAGTATTTACTGGCCATCCCTGGAACCCGGAGGGCAGAGTCACCTCCCAAATCCATGCATTCCTGGGTCCAGCCATGAACACACACGGGCCACCTCATCCGCAGGCCATCACAAAGGGACCTGCCTACGTGAAGGGGACGGTGAGCGCGTCCCAAGCACGTCCGAGGACCCACCACGAGCCTCTCAGCAGCCCCGGGCAGACCGACCTACTGTGGGGCGCGCTCCTTCAAGCGCTTCTGTTCCCCTGTTCCGTCCACGGGAACGTTTCCGTGACCTCACGGCCTCTCTGTGCGGGCCGCGGCCTCTCCTCACTTCCACCTACGGGGACTGCTCGGGGCGCCCGGTCCCGGCTCGCCCGGCCCCCTCCCCGCCGGCTGCCGCGGCTCCCCCGGGACTAGGACCCCCAGGACGGGCCGCGCCGTGGGGAAGTCCCGCGGAGGAGGACAGTGGGGCCCGAGGCAGAGCCCGGCCCGGCCCCCCGGGGACCCGCGGGGCCCGCTCACCTCCGGCCGGCTGAGCTTCTGCAGCAAGTGCTCCAGGTACAGGTCGGAGAGCGCCGTGCGCATGCCGCCGCCCGCGTCGCCCTCGCTCGCCTTGAGCGTCATCTTGCCGGGGCCGGGACACGGGGCCGCGACGCCGGGCCGCGCTGGGAACCGGAGGGCCCGGGGCCTGCGGCGCGGCGGGCGTGGTGCGGGCGGCGGGGACGCGGCGCGGCTGGGCCCCTCACCACCCCGCAGGCGGCGCGGCGGGCGGCCGGGGGCGGAGCTCCGCCCCCGCCCCCCCCACCGCCGTCCTGGCCACGCCCCCGCCCCGCTCCCGCCCCCCGCCGCCCTGGCCACCCCCACGCCCCGCCCCCGCGGGGCCCGGCGGGGGCACGAGCGGCCCTTCAGGGCCGGAAGGAGACGCGGCTCCGGTCATCGGCCCCTGCGGCCTGAAGCTCGGCGCGGGGCTGGTCCCAGAGGGACAGGAACAGGGCAGGGGCCCTTAGCCTCCGGGGCCTGAGCCGCCCGGGTCGCCTGGCCACATGCATGGGGGTGGCAGGACGTCATCCCGCGTACGTGGCGGCCACCCGTGTGTTATCCCAGTTGGGCCGCGAGGCCGCAGGCCCGAGCTTCTAGCTGAGGCGACCTTTAGACGGTTCCAACACTCAGGAAAACACGGGGAGTCGGAATGGGCCGGCTGAACGGAGCGTGAAGGATGTCGGGAGCTGGCGGACTCCAGGCTCTGCCCTGAAACCGATGCGCGCACAGCAGGCCCGGCGCGGGCACAGCAGGCCCCGCGCACCCTTCTACATGGGGACATTTCGAAAATGCCTTTAAGGCTTCTGGGCTGCTGTAACCCTGTCATTTACATGAAAGACCTGATTGCCTTCAAGAACAAACAGTTTTTACTTATCTTAGGCCAGATCTCTTGCTGTTAAGGCCACAAGTTTTTACAGATCAGCGAAAGCAAAGGAGTTTCCTCTGCTGAGAGGCTGAGCTCGCACAGCTGACAGTACTCTTCCCCAAGATCACCTAAAGGAACTATAAAGAGACAGCTCCGAGAGAGAGACACAGAGGAAAGAGAAAGACAGAAACAGAGGGGAGACAGAGACAGAGGAGAGAGAGGGGAGAAAGAGACAGAGAGAAACAGAGGGGAGACAGAGACAGACAGACAGACAGGGGAGACAGAGAGAGAGACAGAAACAGGAGAGAAAAAGAGAGAGAAACAGACGGCAGACAGAGAGACAGAGAGAGATGGAAATTAAGAGTATGATATTGGTGCAGGGATACACCAACTGAGAGGTGGCATGCAATAGAGAACCTAGAAACGCCCTTGCATGTATACAACTGTGGTATATGATAGAAGTGGCATGTTAGGCAAGTAAAGAGGGACTTTTCATTAACTGAAGCCAGACAACGGTTATTTCTATTGGAAAAGATGAAATTGGAGCCCTTCTTCATGTGATATGCAGAACAATAATAATCTCTTCCAGATGGATTAAGGACTTGCACTTTTAAAGCTCTTGACAGAAAAGATAAGCAAAGAACTTTTACACTTTGAGATAAAGATTTCTTAAACAAAGCAGACAAACCACTGACTGTAAAATAGAATAGTGATAAATTTGACTTTATTAACAGTAAGAAAGTTTATTCATCAAAAGAAATGATAAAGAGCACAAAAGACCACATGTGCATTGGGAGAAAATATTTTCAATACACACAAGTGACAAAAGATTCCTATGTTGAGTATATAAAGAACTACAGATTAATAAGAGAAACACAAACAATCCAGTAGAGAAACAGGCAAAAGCCATAAATAAACACTTCACAGATGGAGAAATAAATATAGCCAATAAACAAATGAAGAGATGTTCGACCTCATTAGTGCTCCAGGAAATGCAAATCTAGACTACAATGAAATACTGCTGTATACTTGTTCAATTGTTAAAAAGTTAAGTCTGACAACATCAAGTGTTGGAGAGGATGTGAATCCATACCATTTTTTGAACATTGCTGGTGGGAGTCTAAATTGGTACTAGTAGTTAGGAAAACAGTTTTCCATTATCTCTTAAAGTTCAACGTCCATCCACCCTCTGAGCCAGCAATTCTGCTCCTGGAAGGAACAAGTACCCCAATTTGGTCTGTAACCTTCCAGGTCTTCCTCTGTGCACCTGCAAAACATTCAGGACTAAAGTTACCTTGTTTGTCCAGACAGAAAAAACACAGGGCCTTGCTCCAATTTGTACCCCTCCCCATATTTTCTCAGCATTATCTACTTCCCAGGCCCCCAGGCACTTGATCAATTGAAATCCCTGACTGCCGCTGCCATTGTCCTATATCCTAATACTTCTGACTCCTTCAGCCTTTTCCAAAGTGAAGGCCAGGTTCTGGAATGGCCTGTACTGTGCTCACTACAGCAGGAGCTTCTGCACTCAGTCTCAGTCTGACCAGATCCATGGAAGCTCTGTCAGCTCCTACGACTTGTGGACTCATCACTGAACTGTGGTGTGTGGGATGCGGCTTCCCTAGTGACTACCAGGACCCAGGTAACACAACTCAGAGGTGTGGGAAAATTAACACCTGCTAGGGGAAACGTCGACCAGTGACAGAAATAAGACAATAAGCTGCTGACAAGTCAGTTCCCTTCCTTGACAGTTTCAAGGTATTGTGATTCTTTTTTGTTTTGTTTTGTTTTTTTGTTTTTTAGTGTGTGTTTTTTTTTTGGTGGCTGGCTAGTACAGGGATCCAAACCCTTGACCTTGTTATTACAAGGTGGAAGACGATGTGGTTCTATACAGCCTGTCTGGTGGCATCTGGGAGGACCGAGAAACAAGATGTACTTTCTTGAGTAGCAGTGGCCGGATCAGGAGCACACCAGTTTATATTTTCTTTCCACCCTTCTCTGCCTTGCTTCCCTTTTTCCCTCACCCTTACACCCGTGGGATTGCATCTTCCAATAAAGCTTTAGCACATATGTTTTACTTCAGGCTCTGTTTTCTAGAGAACCCAGGCTAAAAAACAGGTGTCAGACATGGGGTGGCCTTAGAAGACAGTTCCTCAGCATAGGACATTGGAGTTGGATTGGCTCTGTTGAATTAAATTTCCTAGTTCCTGGAGTCAGAGGTAGGGGAAGCAGTTCCACTAGGGACGCAGTAAAGTTTCCATTAAACTGAAAGCTGGGACTACTACCTGGCGACTTTGGGTTCTTTGTGTTAGTGGACAAGACAACTCTGTGTAGCATGAGGAACTAGGGTTGCTGCTATACAGTGGGGGCAGGGATAACTATGTCTGGAACTCTGAGAATCACTTGGGTGTCCCTTGGTGTTTCCATACCCAATGAAAACTGTAAATAGGAAACTGCAGTAAACAAGGTCCAACAAGGGCAGCACAACTGGGAGCTCAGACCCATCAAGGATAAAAACTGGAGTCACCCCAGTGGGCAAGCAACCTAGTCCATCAAAGTGCTGGCTGAGGAGGAGCAATACGTGTAACAGGTGATGGGAGAGGGAGATGATGCATATCAATTACAGTCCCAAGTCAAGCTGCAGCAGTTGACTGTAGCTAAGTTTACCAACCCTCTTTAAGTCTTTTTATGTACCTTTCCTTGTTCCCTACCCCACTTTCCTTTGCCCCCTTACTCTTGCCATGGGATTGCAGATGTTTTGCCTCATACTCAGTTTTTGAAGGCGTATAGGCCAAGCCCCTGTGACACTAAAACTAAATAATATACTCAGATGCATGCTATGGGACAAGCTGGGGAGAGGATGGATAGAAAATTAATCCTACAAACATACACGTTTCCTTATTCACTGAAAATGCCAGTCAACCTTTTTGTGGTTTTAAAAAAACAAGACAAACTGGGGAAATTATTTGAAGAATATATGATAGATAAAAGGTTAATATATTTAATATATAAAGAATTCGTTAAAGTAAATAAGGAAAAGCACTAACCGGATAGGGATACGAGCAGGAAATATAAAAAAATGATAAATAGAAAGGAATATGAATACAATAAGGTTATGGAAAGATGTTCAACCACACTGATAATTTGGAATACAATTTAAGTAATGCAAAAACCATCAATTTCTGGCACCACGGCAGATCATGTACCTGAATGATTCCCTTTCTGAAAATGTCTGAAAATACTGGGTGAAGTACGTTGAACACATTCTTAAACACATTCGTGGCCAAAGAAAGTCACATGACTAGGCCTTCTGTCAAGGAGTAGGGAAGTATGCTCTACCCACTGCGAGGCCACGGTGAGGGTGTGCATTTATAATTCTATTACAGTAGTGGGGAATTGGACCACTAATTTTCTTGAGAATTGCTGTTTATTGAATACAGGCACTGTGCATTTTAATACTTTCTTTCATTTATTCTTATGGCAATTCTATGAAACAAGGACTTTTCAAGAAAATTGAGATAAGAGTTGCATACTATAAAGTTCACCCATTTATTTATTTACTTTTTGGTTGCTAAAAAGAGTTGTGTTTATTAATTTTATTTAATGGATGGTTTGTCCTCCCGATGTCGCAGTGAAAAGTGGCTTTCTTCAAAGAGCAAAAATTTCATGGGAATCATTGAGCCAATTATTGGATTTGATTCGTTCTTGAGTGAACAACTGGAAATTGTAAAACAAAGTGACTTACTTATCCAAAGCAGTTTACAAAAGAGTAACCAGAATAACTGGAAAATGTATACAAAATGAATTAGACAATCAAATATGTAAACCAGCTACTACCCCATTATTATAAATTTTACATTGGATATGACAAGTACTTACCAGCTGGTGATTATTGTGCATTACTCTTATAACCTTATGTGTGATTTTTAGCTATTTTTACAATTGAAAGCCATTTATCTGTGACTTTATTTAATAAAATGAAAGGAGAAAATGCAACAATTTAAAGTGAACAATTCAGTGTTTTTTAGTATATTCACAGAGTTGTGCAACTATCATTACCACCTAGTTTTTCTTAGTCCGATTGGGCTGCTGTAACAAAATACCATAAACTGGGTGGCTTATAAACAACATAAATCTTTTTCTCGCAGTTCTGGATTCTGGGAAGTCCCAGGTCAAGTGCTGACAGATTTAGTGTCTGAAGAGAGCCCTTTCCTCACAGACGGCACCTTCTCACTGAGTCCTCACATGGTGGAAAGAGGCAGAGTTTCTGGGCTTCTTTTATAAGGGCACTAATCCCAAAGGCCCCACCTCTCAAAGGCCCCATTTCTTGATACCATTACATTGGGGATTAGGTTTCAACATATGAATCTTGGTGGAACACGAATATTCAGATCATAGCATAAGTCCAGAACATTTTCATCGCCCCCAAAGGACACTCCGTACCCATTAGGAGCCAGTCCCCATTCCCCTCCCCCAGTCCCTGGCAGTCACTAATCTACTTTCTGCAGGACCACTAACTAACATAGGAGAATTCTTTTATGACTTTGGGGTAGAAGAGGATTTCTTAAACAAAACGAAAAACATAAACATAGGGGAAAATGATTGCTAAATTTGACTACATTAAAATAAGAACTTCCACTCATCAAAATACACCATATTGTATTAAGACTGAAAATACAATCTTCAAACTGGGAGACAGTATATTCCACATACATAGCCTACGAAAGATTAGTATACAGAATATATAAAGAATTCCTACTGACCAATAAAGAATAAGCAAAACGACTAGTTAGAAAAATGGGCAAAACCCATTAACAGGAATTTCATAGAAGAGAAAGACGAATGATCTAGACACACATGGAAAGGTCTTCAATCTCATCAGTTATCAGAGAAATACAGATTGTGAAAACAATAGGACATAATTTCTCGCCCACCAGATTTGCAAAAAACTAAAAGCTGATGATATTGCATGTTAGCAAGGATATGGGATAATGAAGACTTTCACATACTGCTGGTGGGTGCAAAGGCTTTGGGAACCTGGTATTGTATCATCAAGTAAAATATTTGCTTATCGTTTGGCCCAGCCATTCAGCCATAGGGTATTTTCACTAGAGAACATACATGTGCACTACAAGACATGTGCAAGAATATTTGTGGAAGCTTTATTTAGAAACAATACAAATGTCCTTCTACAGTTCACAGTCTAACTGAGAAGAGTTCTCTTCATATGACAGGACGTTGTACCAAATGAGTGGAAGTGGGTAACTACAACTACAAGCAGCAACATGGAGGAATCTCAAAACATAATGCAAGTAAAAGGAGAAAAT
Organism: Cynocephalus volans; assembly: GCF_027409185.1. Taxonomy (NCBI): domain Eukaryota; kingdom Metazoa; phylum Chordata; class Mammalia; order Dermoptera; family Cynocephalidae; genus Cynocephalus; species Cynocephalus volans. Next base: position 171,912,836 of record NC_084478.1, on the reverse strand, counting down.
CACAGAAGAATACATATGTATGGCTTAGTTTTTATAAAGTTTTTAAAAGGCCAGGCTATGGTGTTAGAAGACAGGATGGAGTTACTTTGGGGGGTGAGGAGAAACTGGCGATGCTGAGGGGGAAGAGGAGGACACATTTTTTCACTTTATGGTAATTCTTTGAATTGTATACTTATGATCTGTGCTCTTTTCTCTATGTATGTTACACCTCGAAAAAAGAAGCTTAAAAATTCTGGGGCACCAAGCAGAGGAACACTTCAAGAACTTAAAAAATACAGGTAGAATTAAATAATGTACTGTCAAATGTAATTGGCAAAAACAAAAAAGTAAAGAAAACCAAGGAAATAACACAATGTGAAGGACAGAGGAGGGAGGACTGTGTGAATCGATACAACCATTATGTGGAACAAAACCAAAAGCCTTGATATGGTTGAATCCTGTAACTCAACAATTCCACATTCAGCAATTTATATTTTGACACAACTTGGACAAGAATATTAAGACTATAATGCTATGTGTAAGAATGTTCATCAAATTTCTGTTTCAGTAACAGTCTCCCAAATGCTACTAACACCAAAACTCAGATGTTCACAAAAAATGCAGCTCCTCTGTTTTATTATAACTGGTTGACTTCCTTCCCAATCTCCCACCTGCTGGTTAGTGGAAAAGAATTTAAGTAAATATGATTTCTGATTGAAAACATAGTGTAAACTGATAAACAGTCACTGCAGGTAGTCTTTGTTGAGAATGAGTCTCCTCCTGGCGTCTGGGTGTATGGGATAAGGAGCGTGCAGCTTATACTTTGCTATGGGTGGAAATTGGCCCCCTCACTTCAGCTTGCAAGTGTGAGCTGGCACACACTAGTGTCCACAGGGATGTCTTTTGTTCCCCCTTGTCTTGTCCCCTGTTGGCCTTTAATGCAGCCCATCATCTTTCGGCAGCTCCCAGCTGGGAGCAGTACATTAAGCCTCTGTTAGATCCTCCACCTAGCGCATGGCCTAGCTGACCACTTCTAGTTCTTTTGTTGCTGTTGTTTTAGTTTTTTCCCCTCAATTTTGTTGAGGTACAACTGACAAATAAAATTATATGTATTTAAGGTTACAATGTTATGACTGATATACATATGTATTGTGAAATGATTGCCATAATCAAGTTGTTTAGCACATCCCTCACCTCACGTATTTTCCATTTTTTGTGTACAGTGACAACACTTAATATGTACTCTCAGCATATTCCTTGCAAATGGTAACCAAAAGAGAGCAGGAGTGGCCATACTTACTGATAGAGTTTGGATGTGTTGTCCCCCAAAAAACTCATGTGGAAATCTGATCCCCAATGTGGCAGTGCTGGAAGCTGTTTGAGTCATGGGGGCAGATCCTTCATGAATGGATTAATGCTCTTGCTAGATGGGGGAGTAATGAATGGGTTCTCACTCTATCAGTTCCCATAAGAGCTGGTTATTTAAAAGACCCTGGCATGTCGTCTCTCTCTCTTGCTCCCTCTTGACATGTGATCTGCTTGTACCTGCTGGCTGCCTGACACTTTCCGCCATGAGTAGAAGCAGCCTGCGGCCTGTGCCAGATACAGCTGTCCCAGAATCATAAGCTAAATAAACCTCTTTTCTTTATAAATCACCGAGTCTCAGGTATTCTGTTATATCAACACAAAAATGGACTAATACACTTATTTCAGACAAAATAGACTTTCAGTCAAAATCTGTCACAAGAGATAAAGAAAGTTATTATATGATGATAAGGGGGTCAATTCATCAAGAGGATTAACAATTATAAATATATATGTACCCAACACTGGAACACCCAGATATATGGAGCAAATATTAACAGAACTGAAAAGAGAAATTGACAACAATACAATACTAGTAGGGAACTTCAATACCCCACTCTCAACAATGGATGGGTCATCCAGATGGAAAATAAACAAGGAAAGAGACAGAGGATCTAAACAACACTCCTAGTCTTTATTGAGTTCACAGCAGGCCACATGACAGGCCATGCGGCAGCCAACTGTATCTCACCTGAGCATCAATTAGAATATCACTTCAGTATTTCTTCCTCTTTGTTTTGTTTTTTTTTTTTTTTTTTGTAGTAAATCCCTAACTTCCTGCAATTTTCTCCAGCTCAATAAATAACAACTCCATCCTTTTGTACTCCCAGGCCAAAAACCTGGGAGCCATCCTTGAAGCCTCCCTCTCTCTCCCACACCTCATGCAACCCATAATCAAATCCTGTCTGCTGTCCCTTCACAAAATCTCCTGAATCTGACACTCCTGCAACTCTGTTGCCAACTGCCAGCCTGGTCTCCCTGCTTCTGTCCATGCTCCCTTATATTCTCAACATGGCAGCTGAGATGGCCCTTTAAAAAGGTATAACGAATCATATCCTTTCTCTGATCCAAACCTTCTGTTGGCTCCCCTATTGCCCCCAACAAGAGTCCAAATCCTTTCAGTGGTCAGCAAGGTCCTACTCTGCCCCTTGCTTACTCTGGTTTCTTTGCTGCCACTCAAACATACCAGGGATGCTGTTATCCCAGCACCTTTGCGGTTGTGCTTTCTGCCTGAAATACCTGCTGCTGGTGCTGTTTGAATGATCCCAATCCTCCCACTAGCATGGCAGCTCTATAAGAGCCGGGATTAGTGTCTGTTTTATTGCCTGCCCAGAACAGTGCCTGACTCACAGTAGGTGTTCAATAAGTGTCTGTTGAATGAGTGATTTCAAACTCAGAACAGCAAAAGAGGAAAGCAAATTAATAACTTTGAAAACTATTACCTGCATTACATTTGTAATAGTGAGTAAATAGAAACACCTCAAATAATTATTATATGGGGAGGTGGTTAAATGACTTTTGTCATATCCATTACATTAATTATGTTCAAATTAGTTTGGGAAATGCTGCATATTATACCACCTTGTGGACATTCGTATTAGCCTGTTAAATGTTTTTAGAAGTCTTGCAGCAAAGAAATATGTTTAAATTTGTTTAATCTGGCATCTCCCAAACTTAACTGACCGTGGAGCCGTATTGTTTCATAATAGTTATTAAAACAGAACTATTGTTTCACAGAACAGACTTTGAGAAACTGGTGATATATGCATAGAAAAAAAGTTTGAAAGGAGATACACCAACATGTTACCAGCGTGTATTTCCGGGTGCTAGGATTATTGGTACTTTTTCTTCTTTCTGTATTTTCTGAAATGTTTTTGCAATAAATCTGTATTATTTTTATAATTAAAACAGTAATAAGGCCATTCACGTTTTTCAATTGCATCTTTTGAAGGAGACAATGAAGACAAAGATAATTTCAGATGGGAGACAGTTTAATTTTAACCAACAGACACTTCCTCATTTTAAGGGAACAACACCGTCTCCATTCTTGGAACCTGGCAAGCCAAACACCGCACTTGCCCTTTGGAATCTTCTAGATGTTCATGGGACTGGTTCCTGTACAATAATGCTGGGAAAAGAAGAGAAAATGATGAATGCTGAACTAACTTTGAATTCCTGTACACTGTCTTGGTCTGCACACAGTTACTATGTCATTATATCACCTTTTCCAAGACTGGACGTTAGAAAGCTGCCCCTCTTACTATGAACCGAGTGATTTCATACAGACAAAATGCTTTGATGACTTGAGAAAAGAAGGTTTCTAGTACCGTTGGGATTGGAGGGAGTAGTAGAAGTACGGTCAGATCGAGTTTTGTCTTTTGTTTTTAAAGTATCTTTCAAAAAGGTACTAACCAAACAATACAGTTCATTGTAGAAATATCAGAAAGGGCAGATAGACAAGAATGTAAAGGAAATTAAGTAACAACAGCAACAACAATAATTAAAACAACCAATTCACCACCACAGGAGAGGACCGATGCCTAATACTTGGGTGAGGTCCTTAGAGGCTTTCCCCGTGTACATTTCATTTCTAATAATAAATTAAATTAAACTGAATATCCTCTGCTATCATTTGCTTTTTCCACTCAGCAATATTTCATGAATATGTTTTCACATAATTAATCCTTCTACGTCAGTGTTTTGGCGACTCTATAGTACTCAGTGTATGGATGTGCAGTGCTTTCTCCAGCCAGTCCCAAACTGATGCACATTTTAATGGTTTCCATTTTTTCCCGCTTTATAAATGGTACTAAAAATTCCTTGTACGTGTACCTTTGTATACTTGTTAGTGCCAGTCAGTCCTCCTGATTGCTACGTCTGCTTCCAGAGTGCTGGGAGACTAACCGGGCTTCCATGCTGGCGATGTCAGGTCATGAGCTGGAGCCTGACCCTGCATTACGGCTGCAGCTAGTGCTTTCTAGGTGAGTCCACGGGGCGAAGGAGGCACACAGCTGTCTGCAATCCTCACTGTGAAACGTGTTGATTAGGAACTCCGCGAGTGTGACTCAGAGTCTACTATGTCCCCAGTACCAACTGACAACTTTTCCTGGGACTTGCTGTGCTCTTTGTGACTGTAGACTCAAGTCTTCCTTTATTTCTGTGATATTTAAAAAATTATAACTTTAAGTATTTTTTCTGTTGGATTATTCTGGTTCTCTTCATCAAAGAAATCAATTATGTGTCTCCTGCCTCTATTATTCTTTCTCGAATCTCACTTTCACTAGCCTCTTTAATACTGCTTGCTTTTTAATCTTGTTTCCCAGATCTTCTTCTACACATTTTTTTAAAAAATCAGTGTCTCTTCTCCTCTGTGCTTCATTTTTGTGATAGTTTTACTTTTTGTATTTCACGTCTCTCTTGGGCTTTTCCATCTAATTTCCATTTTCTTCTTTTGTTTTGCTATTTCTTGCCTGCCCTCTTGTATTTCCTCTTATAGCTAGTACGTTATAGATGTGATTTTTATATGAAGTTTTAAAAATTTATGTGATGCGTTAGTGTAGAATTTTTATCTGCTCTAAGATATTTCTCTGACGAGCACTGTTCATCTACCATTTTTTTTTCTTATACATTTCTTGTCTTTTCTGTATAGTAACTTTGTATAGATCCGGTGCTGGTTCCTGTCCAGTGAGATCAACTCTTACTGGACCAGTTCTTTACAGGAGATTTGTATGGGGAGAAACCAATGCTGTATTTTATATTAACAAATTCTCTTGCTGAAGCTGAGCTGTGTGTATTATTAGAGGGCTCTTGTAGCCTTTACTGCTCCCCAGCCAACTGAGAGTAGTAGCTGTAGGTCTGAGCATAATAAAGTTTCACACTTTACTTTCCTGCCTCACCACACACTGTTTCTTGACAATATGGCTTGCCTGTATGCTTATCCATTCAGACCTACCTCTTAGGCTTCCACTTGGCGCTCAACTGGGTCCAAAGATGTTTCCTTCACTAGTCACCTTGCTTGTTTCCAGCAAGGGCTCATTGGCTTTTCTCCTCAGGTTGAGCCATCTTCTTCCAAGAAGGAATTATTTCTTCCTAGCATGTTACCTGCTTTACCTCCACAGAAGTCCCTCTGAATGTGCATGTTTAGCAAATACTTCAAATTCCTCTGGTGCAGCTGGCCTACTGGCCAGAATATGAGTAACAATGACTTAAAAGATACCGAATCAGACCTATCTTTATTTGAGTCCTGGCTTCCGCAGTTGGTTACTAAGTATACTAATCGGGGTGACACTCAGCCACAGTAACAAACAATCTGAGATCTTAGTAGCTTAACACAATAAAAATTTATCCCTCACTCACGTCTCATTTTGATGTAGCTCACGTTCTCCTCCACCAGGTGATTCAGGGGTCTGAGCTCGCTCCATCATGTGGCTCTGCCATCTTGGAGTCCTTCACTTCAAGTCGTGAAGGTGTGAGAGAGACAGAGATGGCATGAACGATTGTGCAGGACCTTTTATGGCCAGGCCTGGAAGTGCCATACATTACTTTTGCCCATGCTTCATTGGCCAAATCTCAGTCCCACGGAACCAGCCTAACTGCACGAAGGTTGGGAAATTCAATCTTCCTTTGTGCTTGGGAAGAAGGAACAGGATTGGTGAACATACAACCAGCCTCTCTCACAGTCTACTTCTGATTACCCATTATCTGTTTTGCTTTTCCTTTCATACAGGGAACATAGTCACCCTGTAGTGCATGCAGACATATGCCACGAGATTCCCCCTCAAGAGAGGCCTTGTTTCTCTAGCTGCTGAGAGTGCCGTCGGTAGACAGCCTGCAGCTCTTAGCTATTTCAGAGTTTGCCTCAGCTGCAAAAAGCTATCTGGTACTTCCTGGGGCAGCCCACATCCAATAACTAATTGAGGTGGTGTTACGGAGGTCCAGCCGTTTCAGGCTCATGTGAGACAACTCTGATAGGGTCAATCGAGGCTTGTTAGGGCTTGCAAGGCAGTTTGATTGTTCCCTTCCTCCTCTTACCTTCCACAGGCTTTGATCCCTCATAATACCCTGAACACTAAACTCCTGTCTCCCTGTCTGCTGCTGGACCTGTGGCACACCCTTTTCCCAAGACTCAAATCCCATTCATCACTGTGTCCAGCATGAAGTCCAGAGTATCTGGGTGATGTTTGGTTCTCTCAAGTCTGGTTGTGGCTCTGCTTGGTTAAGTGACCTGTAAACTAAAGTTATCTGCCCCTAATAACAACGTTGGGGCAGGAAGAGGATAACCACCGTAAACATTCCCATTTGGAAAGAGGAAGAATGGGTGACACATAGCGGTCACATTCTGTAGTAATCCTGGAATCCTGCTGCGAAGACATTAATTACACCCAGAGCCGACGTTCTAGGAGGAGCTCCCTGGCCCACTGTCCGCCCTGTGGGAGGCTCTTCCTGTCCATATCCTCTATGGCTGCTTCTGAAGCGAGTGCTGGGGAGCATGCCCTCCTAGGGGCCTTCAAAGCTCGTGTCGTTGAGTTCCGGCATATGGTTTCTTTGACAATAAGCTTCTCTCAAAAGCTTGGCTGACTTCTAATCTATTTGCCTCCAATCAGTTCTGTGTGACAGTAACCATACCCAAGGTCGTTTCCTAGACACGGTGGTTCTTGATCTTGTGATCGTTTTGAGGTTATCAGGAGCCATAGGTGACGCCACACCCTTAATCTGATCTTTGCCCCCAGCCACTTTATTAGATTGTAAAGTTTGAATAGTCCCATCGCACACGTGCAATTGAGAAGCAGTTGGGCTTTTTAAATGCTACAGGATCCCACGTTTCCACTCTCTGTTTTTCTCGCAAATTGGCCAACTATTCCTGTACCTCATCTCTTATAATACCTTTTTTGACCAACTTCATAGGTTCCCCGCACTTGAACTCTGTCTCCCACCAAAGCACTGATCATTTGTAGTTATTTCACTGTGTTATTTCTCTGTCTCTCTAGCAACCAGGATAGACACAGACAAGTGGTCATCTCTTGGTAAACACCAACTAAATTAACAAAATTTAGTTTAACTATTTTGTTTTCTTCAGGAATCTCTTTGGTTTCACATGATTTATGTAGATAAGTAGTTTGGTAAATTTTCAGGCAAATGAGAACACAGTTAACTATGTATTTTCCATGTATAGTTTCTGAGCCAAAGGAAAGGAAAATTAAGAGCTAATAAAGTTAAAAAAGAAATGATCAGTTGCAAACACTGGTTATTATATGTCACCTGTCAGTCATTGGTAATGGATGGGGCACATTGGAGGAAAAAAGAGAAAGTGAAGGAGACTTTTAAAAAAGGGTTCACATGGTCTTTCAGAGTTTCGCTCTCAGAATACCCTTCCTTAAATCTTTCCCTTAATTGCAGATGTGCAGGTTGGTGGGGAACCTGACTGTTTCTGTCCCCTACCCCTTCCCCCTCACATTCCTTCACTTCACCCGCCTCCTTTTCCCACAGCAGCTTACATGAGGCCGCAGAGGATCCCTGCTAGTGCTGCGGGGACAAAAAAAGCAAAAATGGCTGCTGGAGGTACGAAGGTCTTGATCAGATGCTGCAAGTAACTGCTGAAGTTTCTCAGCCAGGACCTAGGCTTTCCTGCAGAAAGAACACAGACATTCATTGAGGAGAGGTCAAGTAAATGATGAGGCTTGGATTTAAACCTGAGTTCAAGTTCAAATAGTTGTCACAGATTTATGTTCTGACGGTTGCCCAGAGCCCATGTTCTAAACTACTTTGCTATGTTGCCTCTAAGATATTCAAGGCGTATACATTTTATTAAAAAATGTATCTTCAGATCATTTTTGGCTCCTCATAAGTCAAATAGAGACAATAATCTCTGCCCGAGATATCTTCAGGGTTGTTTTGAGTATATGGGGAACTTTGTGAAAGAGGAGCATGAATTGATAACAAGAATGTCTTTACTAAAGTATTGTTGCCTCGAGTATGTCTGGGAATTCTGCAGGAGGCTGAGGGGAGTGAGTGTCCTGGGAAGAGAAAGCAGAAGGCCACCAGCCATAGGAGCAGAGGAGGAAGGGGCTAGAGCAACTGGGAGAAGGAACTTGGGGGGAATTCTGCTGATCGAGGTAAGACCGGAGATGTTGGACGTGGGGGAGGAAGGAGATGGCACTGTGACTTGACCCCAAGGAAAGAGGCAGGGAAAACAGGAGTGCTTGCAGCGTGGAGTGGAGAGTGCTCACTGCTCACCGCTCACCGGCAAGACACTTTGCAGAGCTGGAGCTCCAGAAACGATCTCAGCGACATGTGTGTGCATGTTGGAAGCAGGGCTTGCTTTGGAAGCCCTTAGGCTGTGGATCAGTGGACCATCGGGTTTATTTTAAATTTTAACTCCTTTGTCAAGTCTTCCCTCCCCGCACACAATTTTAATTATCCCTTTGTCCTCTGGGAGCATTTGTCATATTCCATGGAAGGTTGGCATCTGTGGCTTTGTCTTCCCATCTGTGAGCTCCTTGATAACAGGGGCTGTTCAACTACTAATTCACGTAGTTTAGCAAAGGGTTCGGTACATGGTAAGTAGATTAATGCTTGTGGAACTAAATGGAAACCAACAAGAATAGTTTGCTTTCTCGTGAACATTATTTTTGAACATGGAACCAGTTTTTCCTGACCTGAGACACGAATCTGATGCTGTACGGAGACAGGAGGATTCATCCTAACTGCAAACACACCCCCTGAGCGTGGTTTCGGTCCTGCCTTTTCTTGTATTTCAAAGGCAGATAAAGGTGAATGAGAAGATACCACCACCTCCAACGAGAGGCATGTCAGAGAGCACAGCAGAAATCCAATGCTCAGAAGCTTCTGGAACTCCATGGATTCCCGCCTTCGGGTATGGCTGAAGAGCTGGTTCTCCTAGCTTGCTCTGCGAAGGGGAGATTGCTGTGTCCTGAGCTCTTTCCAAGGTAGTTTTGTCTGAAAACTTAGAAAATGGTGGTTTCTCAAAACCTGTCATCAACAGAAGGATAATTCACTGATTTGCACGGGTGTGTCCTGAATATGGTCAGTTTCCAAAGCAAAATACATCCCACCCCCTCCAAAAACCAACACACAACAGAACTTTAGCACGTGCCATCAGGTCAGATACCTGACACTCCCTTCTGTACTTGATCCCCTTTGCACACTCCCCGACTCAATTAGAAACTCTTGCAGCTGTTCAGGCCAAAACCTGTGGCATCGTGTTTAACTCTTCTTTTTCACTCCTACACCGTATTCATCAGAAAAGCCCAGTCAACGTTCCCTACCAAACGTTCCCAGAATTCTGCTTCCATCCTTGCCTCCCTTCAGCCTCTTCCCCACTGAGCAGCCACAGAGGTCTCGTGAAGTTCTAGGTCACCTTATGCCCTAGTTACTTCTCTGACCTGATATCCTACTAGATCCCTCTTGAACACTCCGACTCAGGCTCATTTCCTCTTGAACAAGCTGGGCATGTTCCTACCTCGGGGCTTTTTCACTTGCTATCCCCTCTCTAAGGACTGCTTTCCCTCCAGATATTCTCATAATTTATTCCCTCGCCTTCAGGTGCTCAAATATCACCTTCTCAACGAGGATTTTCCTGAGATCCCTTTACTAAAATTGTACCATTCTCCCACAAACTTCCTAAATTGCTTTACCTGCTTGATCTTTCTCCATAAAACTCACCAGAATATAGTATAATATATATTTTAATTGTTTATGTTGTTATACGTCTCTCCTGACTATAATGTAAGCTCCATTCAGTGCAGAAATTTTTGTCTGTTTTGTTCACGGCTGAGCAGTACCAGCACATAAGGTATTTAGGGTATTCAGATGGTCAATGAATATGGTTTTGAATGAGTGAATGAATGATAGATTTTGACAGATGCTGTTTGTTGCATGACCCAGCAGTCATTCCATTCCCCCTTTCTTTTACTATGTCCAATGAGAGAATCTGGAAAAGCTGAACCTCCCTTTCCCAGCCATCCCTGCAGCTAGGTATGGCTGTGTGACACAGCTCTGGGCAAGAACACACAATGGAAATTTGACGAGTAGTTTTTGGGAAGGCTTTTTGCTGTCTTAATAAAAGACATAGAGCTACCATTTTCCCTCAGTGCTGCTCTGAACATTGTTTAAGAAACATTGCCTGAAGTCGGGGCAGCCATCTTGTGACCATGAAGAAAAGGCTAAGAAAATGACATATGTTCTCTAGCTATGACAATTTCAAAGCCACCAAACTGACACCTTTCTCTGTTCACCTCTGGACTGCTTGGTATGAGAAAAATAAATCCCTGTTTGAGCCATTATAATTCGTGTTTTCTATTACTCAGGACATTTGTAACTGATATACTCAGCCACCGTTTGATAGGGCTTAAAGACACCCATGACCACCGGGAAGCCACTTACCTGAAAATTGACTTAGCACCAAGAGATCCAAAGAAGCCAACGAAGTAGGCCTCAGTTTGAGGTTGCTGAAAACCCAAATAGAGCTCTTCCACCTCTTATGGCATCATCTGCTGCATTTGACCCTTCCCCAGTGTATTCGTCCATTTTTGTTGCTTATAACAGAAATACCGGAAACTAGGTAATTTGTAAAGAAACAATAATAAATGCTTACAGTTTCAGAGGCTGGGAAAGCCAAAGTCCAGGGAACACATCTGGTGAAGGCCTTGTCAGTAGTGACTCTACACAGCGATGCAGGGTGTCACATGGTGAATGGCAGAGCTGAGAGAGAGCTAACCTCCTCACTGGCTCTCCTTTTAAAGTCCTCAGAACCATGCCCACGACCACCATTAAGCCATCAGTTGGATTAATCCATTTACTAGGGCATGGTCCTCACACAATCTAATCACCTCTTCAAGGCCCCACCTTTCAATTACATTAAAAGATTTCCCACTCTCCTAACACTGTCACAGTGGACTTTGGGGGATACAATTCAATCCATAGCATTCCACCCTGGTCCTCAAAGTTCATGTCCTTCTCACAGGTAAATACATTCATTTCATCCCCAAAGTCTTAACTTGTTTCAACTCAAAAATCCAGAGTCTCAACGTACCATCTGCAAAATCAAAACAAGTTGTCTACTTCCAAGATACAATGGTGGGACAAGTATAGGACACATATTGCATTCAAAAATGGAGAAATAGCCCAAAAGAATGAGGTAACAAGTCCTTAAAAAGTCTGAAGTCCATCAGGGCAGGCGTTAAATCTTACCATTGGCAAGTCATGTACCTTGACTCCATGTTTGGCATTCTCTGTACACTGGTGCAAGGGTTGGGTCCATAAGTCCTCAGGCAGCTCTGCTCCTATGGCTTTCCTGGTCTGAGGCCATGCTTGAGCTCTCCCAGGCTGGCATTGCATGCTGGTGGCTCTGTAAGTCTGGGGTCTCCATGGTGGTCCCACTCTCACAGTTCCACTAGGCATGGCCCTGGTGGGGTTTTTCTGCTGCAACTCCAACCCCGTATTTCTGCTTGGCATTGCAGTAGTGAAGGTTCTATGCAGGGACTCCTTCTGTTCGGCAGATCTCTTCCTGGGACCCAAGGCTTTTCCATACATCCTTCAAAATCAGGGTGGAGGCTGCCACACTTCTGCTGCTCTTGTATTCTGCCAGCCTGCAGACTTAACACCACATGGATGTCACCAAAGTCTCCACTGTGCACTCTCCAGAGCTGTGGCAAGAGCCACACTTGGGACCACTTGAGGCAAGGCTGCTCTAGCAGGAGTGGCTGGGATGCAGGCAGTAGTGTCCTAAGTCAGTGCAAGGCAGGGGCACACCGGGTCTGTTCTCCGGAACAATTTGGTCTCCCTAGGCCTCTGGGCCTATGATAGCAGGGCTGTCCCTGCAGAGACTTCTGCAATGCCTTCAGGGTCTTTTTCCCCTTCTCTTGATAATCCCTTTCTTCTGTATGAATCTCCTTAGCAAATGGTTGCCGGGCTACACCCTTGAATTTTTCTCCTGAAGTACTCTCTGCTTCTCTGACGCATGGCCAGGCTGAAAATTTTCCAAATCTTTACATTCTGCTTCCCTTTTAATTATAAATTCTAGCTTTATGTCATGCTTTTTCTGCCATAACTCAGTGTAGGCTGTTGCAAGTAGCCATGCGGCTTCCTGAATGCTTTGCTGCTTAGAAATTTCTTCTTCCAAATACCCTGGGTCAGCACCTTTAAGTTCCACAATCCATAAAACTTTTGGCCATGGACAGAATGCAGCCAAGCTCCTTGCTAATTCACAGCAAGGGTGATCTTTGCCCTAGTTTCCAAAAAGCCCCTTCTCATTTACATCTGAGATCTCCTCAGTATGGCCTTTACTGTCCATATTTCAATTAGCACTCTGGTTACCACCATTTAACCAATTTCTAAGAAATTCCAAACTTTCCCTCATCTTCTGGTCTTCTTCTGAGTCCTCCAAACTCCTCCAACATTTACCCAACACCCACTTCAAAAGCCACTGAACACATTTTCAAGTGTTTGCTATAAGCAACACCCTACCCCTGGTACCAATTTTCTGTATTCATCCATTTCTGTTGTTTGTAACAGAAATACCGGAAACTGGGTAATTTGTAAAGAAACAATAATAAATACTTACAGTTTTGGAGGATGGAAAATCCAAAGTCCATGGAACACATCTGGTGAAGGCCTTGTCAGTAGTGACTCTACACAGCGATGCAGGATGTCACATGGTGGATGGCAGAGCTGAGAGAGAGCTAACCCCCTCACTGGCTCTCCTTTTAAAGCCCCAGAACCATGCCCACAACCACCATTAAACCATTAGTTGGACTAATCCATTTACTAGGGCATGGTCCTCACACAATCGAATCACCTCTTCAAGGCCCCACCTTTCAATTACATTAAAGGATTTCCCACTCTCCTAAGACTGTCACAGTGGGGGTTAAGTTTCTAATACACAGACTTCAGGGGACACAATTCAACCCACAGCACCCAGTCTCTCTCTCTTTGACAACTAATCACACCAATATCTTTTTCTGCCTATGCATAAACATCTGTGTTGATACCGAAACCCTTCCTCATAGTAGATTTACCCTCTTAGGCTGGAAGAATTCTACGATATCCTATTTGCCACACTGTATCTACTGCACTTTACAGTAGTGTGTATATGGAACTTTAATAGATGGTAAAGCTAGTATTTTATATCAGGAGGGAAGATAAGGTTATTTAATATGATGTTGGGATGATTGGCTATTCATCTGGATGTCCTGAAGTGAGACCCCTTTTCCACACAGAAAATGTAATAAATTCTAGATGGATCAAGAAATAAACAAAAATAAAATCACATATATTTTGGAGCAAAATATGGGTAGATATTTTATAAAGTTGGTGCGGAAAAATTTACTCTAAGCTTGCCATAAACCACAGTGTGGAGAAGTGATTGTGACCTTGGGAAGGTCATTCTTGTAGGATCAAGGGGTCCGGCACCCACAGACACCCTCAGGCACTCTCACTTATTCTCGCCATGTGATTGCCTGCGTTGCCATGGAACCCCGTAGAGCATTCCTGCTTAGAAGTCCCTCACCAGATGTGTCCCCTGGACCTTGGACCTCCCAGCCTCCAAAACTGTAAGAAATACATTCTTTTTCATTTTCTTATAAATTACCCAGTTTTGGGTATTCTTTTTTGTTTTTAGTTGTCCAGTCTTTTACTGGAGAAAAAGGGATGACATTTTTAACATATCTTCTCTACCATACCAGTTCAGCTCTCAGGTGTATTTTAAATTTTATTCAAAATTGTTCTCCATAAAAGCTTTATGCGTAGCATTCTACATCACAGATTCATAAAATGAAAATAGAGTCAATATAATAGTATGCTAATGAGTTTTAAAGCTCCAAACAACCATAGGTATTTCCTGGTAAAAACATGAAAGCTTTTGCTGACATTGTGCTTGCTCTCATAGAAATGCTATAAAAGATGTGCTACAGAATTCTCCTTTCAACCACAATTTGCCTCTACCTTGGTAAACATGAGCTTTCCCAGTTGTGCTGCCGTAACTAAAGGTCCAATTTGCAAAAAGATTTCACAGAGCTTTTTACGGTATTTAATTTTATTTTTTTTGTATAATTGTGTCCCACACAATGTTTTTGACCTGACCTGTAATTCTAATTTCACTCAACATCCTGTATCTTATCAAATACCCATTCCCAGAGGTCACAGGCTTCCCTCTGGGGCTGGGCTTCCCTCCTGGTGCCAGGTACTATGTTCTTAACCTCATAGATTTTAAGCAGATGTTTATACATGTGTTTCTGTGTAATAAAAAGTGAGCTGGCTCTTGAGAGAGGTGTCCCCCTGAATTAGAATCCATCATGTGACATTTGCTTACTCTGTACTGAACAGTTGGTTATGAATATTAGAGGGTGTGCTCAGGGGCTTGGAAGGGGTTCAGGGATGAGGCTACCTTGATCACAATGATGTTCGCAATGACTGTTTAGGGCAATGATGACACTGGCTTCAGAGCAGACTGCACACGGGTTAAGTCTCATGTTTCTATGCAGGCCTCAGTAAACAGGAACCAAAGGATTCGAGTCCAGACCCTGCAGACTACATGCAGCACTCGGGCTTCAAGCAGAGTGAAGAAAGGAACTCTGGCTCCCGTGGAGTCAGTCAGAGAGCTGCTTGCCAGTCCCCAATGAAGGAGCTGATGTAATGGCTGTATAGCCTTCAGGTCATCGAGCTGTGAACAGCCCGAGGGGCCCACGGCAAAGATGATGTTGCTTTTATGTGGTCTTATGTGGAAACATATAAGTGAGAAATCAGAACTGAAATTTTCACCTGCACAGGAACCAGACAACATGGGTTTTAACTGCTGCAAGTGCGCTCTGAGTGAGCCCAACCCCCAAGCCCCAGGCCATGACAGTCTCAGTGGGGAGTGGGTGACAAGATAACGGTGCCTTTCTCATGGGGCCTTTGGAAAGACACTGGGAAAGAGCCCTGGACAGGGAGCTGGGGCTCCAACCTCAGATGGGTCGTCACCTGTGTGCCAGAGCTGGCCTCTCGTCTCGAGTTCCACATCCCAGAGCCTCCCGTCAGTCCTCTTTTCTCAATCCCTTTGTGTCTTCCCTGGTTCATCCTTCATGGCCCTTCCCAAGGTCATTTGAAGTCTCCTAAATCGTCTTCCTGCCTCCAGTCCCTCATCTTTTTTTTCCCTTTAACATTTACTCGTACATATTTGTGGGGTACAGTGTGTTGTTTCAATATATGCATGTACTGCACAATGATTCACTTACAGTAGTTAGCACAGTTTTGTACCCATTAGTCCACCTCTTCTCCCTCCTGTCACCCCCCTCGCCTTCCGGCCTCTGGTAACCATTATAGAAATGCTATGCAACCATCATTCGACTCTCTGCTTCTGCGAGAACCATTATTCTACTCTGATAACCATTATTCTACTCTCTGCTTCTACAAGAGCCACTCTTTTTTTAGCTTCCATGTATGAGTGAGATCATGCGGTATCTGTCTTTCTGCGCTTGACTTACCTCACTGAACATGATGGTTTCCAGTTCCACCTATGCTGCTGCAAATGATAGGATATCTTCTTTTTTAATACCTAATATCACCTTTTTAAATATACTTTGTGTGTATATGCTGCGGTTTTTTTATCCATTCGTCAGTTAATGGACATTTAGGTTGATTTCATCTCTTGGCCATCGTGAATAGCCTTGCAATGAGCATGGGAGCCAGTTTCATGTATTCCGATATAAGCAACAGAAAAGGGACTAATATATGGATTAACTGCTCTTATATTTACATTTAAAACTGGCATTGTACAATGTAAAGATGAATAGTAAAATTCATGCTGATAATTTAGTTTGTTAAATCTTCTTAGAGTGACATTAATAGCAAATGAAAAACACCATGACAAGTTGAAAGAGAGACCACTGAAGAAAGGATGAGCTTCATATTTTAGTATTTTTAATGGCACCCTTCTCTTGCTTTTTGAACAAGGAATCCTGCATTTTCCTTTTGCTCTGGAGTCTGCAAATTATATAACTGATCCTGCTGGAAGAGCCCTGGCTTTAGTACTGAAAGTTCCTGTTTTAGTCCGTTTGGTGTTGCTGTAACAGAAATACCTGAGACTGGGTAATTTATAAAGAAGAGGGGTTCACTTGGCTTGTGATTCTGGGACAGCCGCATCTGGCATGGGCCTCAGGCTTCTACTCATGGCAGAAAGTGGCAGGAAGCCGGGTGGGTACAAGCAGATCACATGGCGAGAGGAAGCAGGAGAGAGAGAGGAGGTGCCAGCGTCCTGTAAACAACGAGCTCTCGTGGGAACTAATAGAGGGAGAACTCACTCATTACTCCCCCCTCCGCCAGGGAGAGCATTAATGCATTCATGAGGGATCCGCCCCCATGACTCAGTCAGTTTCCAACACTGCCACATTGGAGATCAAATTTCCACATGAGTTTTAGAGGGGACAACACACCCAAACTCCATCAATTCCTCATCTGAAAAAAATTTTCAAATTCATTAATAAACAAAGAAATAAAAATTATGATAATGGAATGCAAGTTTTATCTACAATTTTTGCAAAAAAAATTAAAGTGTTGATGATGCCTAATGTTGGCAAGAGTGTGGTGAATAGGCAGTCTCATCTGCTGTTGATTGATGAGTAGACTGGCGCCACTTTTTGGGGTGTTGTCATCTGACAATAGGTCACATGCAGAACCTTTGACCTAGTACTTCTAAAAGTGCTTTATTTTAAAAAATAAATTTATATGTTGTTAGGTGTTGATAGAGTTTGTATGTGTTGTCCTCCCAAAACTCATGAGGAAATCTGATCCACAGTGTGGCAGTATTGGGAGCTTGTTTGAGTCATGGGGAGATTCCTCAAGAATGGATTAATGCTGCCCCTGGGGAGTGCAGGTAGTGAGTGAGTTCTCACTCTATTAGTTCCCACAAGAGCTGGTTGTTTAAAAGACCCTACCCCTCCCCCCCCTCCTGCATCCTCTCCCCGAGGTGTGATCTGCTTGTACCTGCCAGCTGCCTGCTGCTTTCTGCCATGAGTAGAAGCAGCCTGAGGCCTGCACCAGATGCAGCTGTCCCAGAATCATGAGCCAGATAAACCTCTTTTCTTCATAAATTACCCAGTCTCAGGTGTCCTGTTATAGCAACACAAAAAAGGACTAATACAGGTGTCTAAAGATTTATGCTGTTTACAAGAGAAACAACTAAAACAAAATAATTATTTTGGAAAACAATCTGGCATTATCTGCTAAGTTGAGCATACAGATACCCTGCAGGAATTATGTTAGGCAATGACCTAGGAAAATAATTGCCTTATGAACCAAGAGGTATATATGAAAACATGTAGGGCAGCACTATCCATAACAGGTCCAAACTGAAAACCACCCACATGCCCGTCAAGAAGAGAGTGGACAAATAAATGGTGTTATATTTGTGTAATGGAATACTATATAGCAACGAAAGTGAATTATCTACACTGAAACATGAATGAATCTTACAAGCAAAAGAGGCCAGACACAAGAGAATAATTCTGTATTATTCCATTTATATGCGTCTGTGTGTATATAATTAATTTTCTGTATAAAATTATACCACTGACAGAAAATGAGAGTTCTACTGGCTTCACATCCATTTGTCAATTATACATATTACAAATATTTTCTCCCCACTCTACAGATGAACAGAAGATGTGAATTTAAATGTAGTAAATTGATCAATCTTTTCCTTCATGGTTAGCAGTTTTGGGGTCCTATTTAAGAAACCTGTTTCTTGCCCAAGTCTGTTATGTCCTACAAGTTTTACTTTTTGCTATTCATAGAACTTTAAACTGTGAGGCACGGAGTCGGGCTGGAATTGGGTTTGGTGAAGGGTCTCACTGCTTCCGTTTGTCCCCTGCAGTCTGTTACCTACTCAGTAGCCAGGGTTATCCTTTCCAGATCTACATGCGGTCGTGTCACACATCCCTTGCTCAAAGCTCGCTCCTGATACCGAAATTAAATACCATCCAAAGTCCTTCCTCCCCACCGACCTCCCCGCCGCATCTCCAGTCGCCCCCCTCCCTGCCTGTTGACCTGTGGCCCGGCTGATCAGGTTTCAGCTCCTTAACCCCGGTAGTGTTTCCACCTCACGACCTGGACCAGTGCTGTCCCCAGCCCTGGAAATGAACATTGCTTGCTTCTCTTTATCTCTAGTCTTTGACCAGTTGGACGTTGTTTCCTACGAGGAAGTTGTTCGACTCCCTGCGTTCAAGAGGAAGACCCTGGTGCTGATCGGTATCTTCTCGTCGCCCCTGCTGCTTTGCTAATTAAAGAGCACATTTCTGTCCTTATTTCCTGCCTGAATTCTGTACTGATCCCCCAAAAAAGGCAAGGAGGAAGAAAAGGGGTGAGGTCTCTCGGGTCCTCCATACGGAGCAGGTTAAATAATTTTTCAGGTCCTCACGAGTACCCCGTCCGGGTCCACCTCACAAGGGAAACTGAACTTTACACGTTTTTCTATTATTTAGCAATTTAGCAACTAATTATTTTAGGTTGGGTTTGGTGCTGACAGGTCCTAAACTGGCTTTTCACTTTTTTTTTTTTTTTTTCCTGGCGGCTGACTCGTATGGGGATCCAAACCCTCGACTTTGATGTTAAGACACTGTGCTCCAACCACCTGAGCTAACTGGCCAGCCCCCTAAACTGGTGTTGCTCTTTGCCCATCCGTCTGGCTGGCAGCAGGGGTGTTCCAGTGATATGCTTTTTCGTTCAAGCACATACGTTAGAGTACTTTGTTAGCACAGTGGGAGTCCCTGAAAAGCATTCTGAGCTGTTTAGTCATCCACATGGAAAGATGCTTAACATCATTAGCCATTTTGGAAATGCAAGTCAAAACCACCATGAGAGAGCACTTCACATCGAATAGGATGGCTGTTATATAAACACAACGAAGCAAACAGGAAACATGTTTTGTGGAGGTTGTGGAGAAACTAGGACCCTCATATGCTGCTCTTGGGAGTGTAAAAGGGTACAGCCGCTGTGGAAATCGATTTGGCGGTTCTTCCATAAGTGAAACATAGAATTAGCAGATGACCCAGCAGTTTGACCCCTAGATGTAGACCCCCCAAAATTGTAAACAGGTGTTGAAGCAAAAACTCCTACATGAATGTTCAGAAGTGCCCTATTCTCAATAGCCAAAAGGGGGAAACAACCCAAATGTCCATCAATGGACAAATATATAAACAAAATGTAGTATTGGGAGAGTGACATCAGAAAGTTGGTGGAATAGGAGGTCCCCAGCTATTGTCCCCCCCAACAAGAACAATGATTTGGCAGCTATCTACGGACAAAAGTGCCTTTGTGGGAGCCTTGGGATCCAGGTAGGAGGCTGAGAAACCCCAGCGGAGCCCACGACTGAGGATGGCTGCTTTGATAAGGCAGGCCCACATCCTGGTGGCAGGCCTATAAGCCATGGTCCTAGCTGTGGACCCACAGCAGCCCTCCTCCCCGTGGACTCAGCCCCAGCCCTGCTTGAGTGTGGTCCTGAACCCAGCCCTATCTCCCCAGGTACCTTGCAGGAGCAACACTTGTCAGCACTCCCAGTAACAGGCCCACCTACTGTGTATAATAAAACAGCCCTGTGCATTGTCTCCAGCCCCACACTACTATGGTCTGGGGGCACTTCTGCCTGTCCAGGGAACTGCTGGGAGCCATGTCAGTCCATGCCCTTAGAAACAGGCCCACTGACTGTACCGAACTATGGAAGCAGCCCTGTGATTGTGATCCAGCTCAGGCCCACTCCATCACAGTCCACAGGCGGTCCTGTCCACTGAGGGACCCAGCAGGAACCAAACCCATTCACACCCCTGGTGACAGGCCCACTGTCTGAGGACCTGACTGCAGACCCAGAAGAGGTGTGTGCTCCTTCAAAAGCACAAACACTAATGCAAGGCTACATGGGTCACAAAGAATCAGGCAAACATGATAACACCAAAGGAAACTAATAAAGCTCCAGGAACCAACTCTAAAGAAATGGAGATACATGAAGAGCTTGACAAAGAATTCAAACTACTTGTTTAAACATGCTCAGTGAGCTACAAGAGAACACAGACAGACAACTAACAAAATCAGGAAAACAATACATAAACAAAATTAGAAGTTTAATAAAGAAATAAAAACTATAAGCTGAGGGCTTCAGCCACACCCCCTGACATCTGCATCCAGCCCAGCAATGACTGAGCTGCCTCTGGAAGGCCCCTGGTCTCCCGTGCCAGAATGAGGTGGGTGCCACAGGCCTCAACCATGACACCCCTACCTACTCCTCCCACTTTCCATCTCCTCTTCCCCCAAACTGCTCTGCAACAACATCTTAGAATTAAAAAAAAAAAAACAACAGTATTAATAAATAAATAAATCCTAGCCCTGGGAGTCTAAGAGGGTAAAGGAGAAATTCCACCTCTCTATACAGTGGAAATCACTCAGCTCTTTATCAACTGTCAAGTGGATTAACAAAATGTGGTCCATCCATACAATGGAATATTATTCAGCCATGAAGAGGAACGAAGAACTGATTCCCACTACCACACGGACGCACCATCAGGAGAACTTTACCCTACGTGAAAGCGGCCACACACAAAAGGCCCCACGCTGGGTTCCATCCGAGGGAGATCTCCACGAGAGAGAGACCTCTATGGACAGAAAGCAGATTAGTGGTTGCCCAGAGCTATCATTGGGAGCGTGTGTGTGGGGATGGGGGACGACAACAACAGGGAGTGACCGCGTAATGGGTACAGGGGTTTCTCGGCGGGGTGGGGAACGTGCTTTGGAAGCAGAGGGTTGATGGCGAACGTCCTTGAGGCCACGGGTGGTACCCGTCCCCCCACCCCTTTACCTTTCCTGCGTGGCTCGGGTGCTACAGGCGGGAGCACTGCGGCACAGGCAGGGCCCAGAGGCGAGGGCGCGCGCGGGTTGCTCGCACCTTCCCCAGACGGCCGTTTGGAGGCCTGCGCCCGCTCCCTCGGGGTCAGCTGCAGGGCAGTGGCGTCACCAGTGTGCGCCGCACGAGCCTGCTGCCAACCGATGAGGGGCCAGCGCGGTCACTAGGACAGGAGTGCGCGCATGTCGAGAGGCGTCCAGTCGGGCCAGACCCCCCATCCGGATCTGTGGCGTCCAAGGCCCCGCGTGCCGAGCAGGAGGAGGAGCCGTTGAGGAACGTTCCGGCCCGAGCCGAGCTGACGCTCTCCGTGAGCCACCTGGAGTGCCGCCTGCGCACGCCCACCTGCAGGAGGCCACTTGGCCCAGCGCCCGAGTTCGTGCGTGCAGGTACTCCTCGGTGACATCGGCGAGTCCCTGCCGGCCACGTTCGTGGAGCTGGCGGGAGACGAGGCCATCACCCCGGAGCAGCTGGAGGACGGGGCCGTGCACGACGACGCCCTGCTCGGCCGCTTCTTCATGGCTACAGCCGTCTCAGGTGGC
The DNA here is from genome assembly GCF_027409185.1 of Cynocephalus volans. Taxonomy (NCBI): domain Eukaryota; kingdom Metazoa; phylum Chordata; class Mammalia; order Dermoptera; family Cynocephalidae; genus Cynocephalus; species Cynocephalus volans. The sequence continues at coordinate 171,891,071 of NC_084478.1, read as the reverse complement.
CCCGGCCTGGGAGTAGCTGCTGACGCCTGCACCCGCCTCGCTTCCAGCCAGCCGGGCCAGCTCTGGTCCCTTTGCGTCGGAGGGTCTGTGGGACACGCGTCGTCGGAGGGACGGGCGAGGTCAGGGACGGTCCAGAGCAGCAGTCTCTCCCGGGGACAGTGCGGGGCTGGCACCGCGTGGGACGGCGGCATAGGAGGCTCCCCCACGGGTCCGTGCAAGTCCCCAGAGCGACGGCGTGTATTGGGGTGAGGCTCCAGGCCACGACTGCAGGGTCGCGGTCGCGGTGGGACGACTGTCCGGAGGGGCCGCGTGCACAGGGGGCCGGAGCCTCGGGTGGGGCGGCGGGGTTCGTGACGGCGACACGGGGGACCGACTGATGGGCGGGAGCCACGTAGCCGCACACGAGCGCGGAACTGGGGTCGCGAGCGCGCTCCCGAGAGCCGCTTCGGCCTCGTTGGGAGCGAGGGGCTGGGAGACGCCTCCTAGCAACCGGAATAGCAACGGTCACCGAGCAACCGGGACGCCCGGCTGGGCCCCGCCTCCGACACCGCCCTTTGCAAGTCGCCGCCTGGCCCCAGGGTGTCGCGCGCGGGGCTGGTGGCAGTCGGCCGGCGACACCGCCTCGTCCTCCAGCGGCGTCAGCGCGTCCGTCCGGAAGCGCTGGGGCGGAGCCACGGCCATGGCGGCGGCGGCGGGCGGCCTGGGCGGCGCGGCGGGCCCCGGGCCCGAGGCCGGCGACTTCCTGGCCCGGTACCGGCTGGTGTCGAACAAGCTGAGGAAGCGCTTCCTGCGGAAGCCGAACGTGGCGGAGGCCGGCGAGCAGTTCGCGCAGCTGGGTCGCGAGCTGCGCGCCCAGGACTGCCTGCCCTACGCGGCCTGGTGCCAGCTGGCGGTGGCGCGCTGCCAGCAGGCGCTGTTCCACGGGCCCGGGGAGGCGCTGGCCCTCGGCGAGGCCGCCCGCCTCTTCCTGCGGCAGGAGCGCGACGCGCGCCAGCGCCTGGCCGGCCCCGCCGCCTACGGGGAGCCGCTGCAGGCCGCCGCCAGCGCCCTGGGCGCCGCCGTGCGCCTGCACCTGGAGCTGGGCCAGCCGGCCGCCGCCGCCGCGCTCTGCCTCGAGCTGGCCGCCGCCCTGCGCGACCTGGGCCAGCCGGCCGCCGCCGCCGGCCACTTCCAGCGCGCCGCTCAGCTCCAGCTGCCGCAGCTGCCCCTGGCCGCGCTGCAGGCCCTCGGCGACGCCGCCTCCTGCCAGCTGCTGGCGCGCGACTACAGCGGCGCCTTGGCGGTCTTCACGCGCATGCAGCGCCTGGCGCGGGAGCACGGCAGCCACCCGGGCCCGCCGCCGCTGCCGGGGCCCCAGCCCGGACCCGGCGCGGCCCCCGGCCTGGCCCTGCCGGCAGCGCCGCCCGCTCCGAGCGCGAGCGCCCACGCGGGCCCTGCGGCGCCCGCCTGTCCCGCTGCGCTGGGCGCCTTCGCGGACGTGCTGGCCCGCTGCGAGGTGTCCCGCGTGCTGCTGCTGCTGCTCCTGCAGCCACCGCCCGCCCGGCTGCTGCCGGAGCACGCCCGGACCCTGGAGACGTACTCCTGGGAGGCCTTCGACGGCCACGGGCAGGACGGCGGCGGGCAGCTCCCAGAGGAGCTCTTCCTGCTGCTCCAGTCCCTGGTGATGGCCACCCACGAGAAGGACACGGAAGCCATCAAGTCGCTGCAGGTGGCGCTGTGGCCGCTGCTGACTGCCGAGCAGAACCACCTCCTCCACCTCGTGCTGCACGAAACCATCTGCCCCTCGGGACAGGGCTTCTGATGAGTCACTTGGGCCAGGAGGCTCTTGCCTGTGCCCAGGTCTCACGGGGTCCGCCTTTGCGGTTGGAGACAGAAGAAGAGACATCAGGGATCCTGGGCCCACGCTTGATGTTCTTCCTGCTGCCACCGCAGGGACTGGTCACCGCAGTGGCGGTCACCTGCGTCCCGTGTGCTTATGCGAGGAAAGGCCACTGCGGCAGCGTGGAGTCGGAGCGGAGCGCGCACGAGGCTGGAAAGTGCCAGGCACCGATGAGAATCCCTGTCAGCTCCTTCCTCTCGACCCGCCTCCCACCCCATCGTTGTCTCGCAGCGACGATTTTCTCAGCTGTGCGATCTCATCGTGACTCTCATTGCTTAGCCCATTTCTGTGTCGTTGTGGTCACCAAGGCGCTCCTTTGCTTCCTCTGTGCCCTGAATATTCACGGAGTCGTTTCGTTCCTGGCCACCTTGTCGCTGCAGCGTCCTAACACTCTTGACTTGTACTGTAGAGTCACCTCGTCGGTAAAATGTGACTCCCTTTTCTACTCCTCAGGAGGCGACAGAAAGCAGAGGCGCACAGTTCCCTTTCAGCTCCGGAGTGTGTTCATGCGTGCGGACTGCACAGTGTCCCTGGCACGCGGGACCTGCCGCCGGGCAGCGAATCTGCAGAGAGCACTGGGGACGCAGCCCGCTCTCACTCAGACCAAGGCCGTGCCAGTGTGTCCAGGGCAACAGGTCCCGTGCCACTGTGCCTGCATTGAAATCCGCAGTTCTGGTCCTAGCCCAAGGGGTATATGTCATCTGCGTCACAACCTCTGTCTGTAATGGGGATCTTGCTGCAACCTTGCCCTAACCCAAGCAGGTAAAACCGGAGCTGGCTCTTCGGTAGTGCGTGTCCTCATTCCCCAGAAGCAGGCTGGCGTTCCCTTTTAAAACACTGGGTTCCCAAGGCTTTGGGGTCCAAACGTGACGTGCAAACCAACTTAGCGGTTTTCTTCTTTCCCTACTTTTACGCTTTGGGGACTACTAACACGGACTCGTTAGAACGTAACCTCTTTCTCCAGCATTCAACGTTGGGGAAAATGCATCCTTGAGGCTGAAGTTGTACACAGTACTCATCTTTTGGGGTGAGATTTAAGGACACAGTTTGGGGGTACGTTTCTTTTTTTGTTTGTCTTGCCTTCTTTTGGGGGAGGGAGAGGTGTGCAGGATGGTCACTGGGGGTTAAGTGCCCCCCAAATGGGGGGAGTGGGACACCTAAATGGAAGTTATGGGAAATACAGGAGAGGCCCATTTGAGACAGATGCAGCCAGCATTCCTCTGCTCTCACTTCGCTGCCTGCTCAAACCAATTGCAAAAGTGGTAGGGATGCGTGATCCTTTGCTCTTTGGCTTCCCCCCACCACCACCGTATGCTCCTCTCAGCTCTCAACCCGGGCTGTACGCCTGGCCTGCTGACTTCTTCTCTTATGACAAAAAGAAAAAAAGCTTAGGAGTTATGGAGCATGACTGGTGATACTGTTCGTGCAAGCCTCCTTCGGCCTCTGGCCTAAGTCTAAACTCCAGACACATACTGAACTACTTAAGGTTATCGGGATATCACATCTGCAACGTACTCTCAATGCATTCATAAAAGTACTATTATGTATTATATATCGAAATATAGATGGTGAGATGATATAAGGATGAACCAAACATGGTAAACATTTTTTTTTGTAATGGGGAACCTGGGTGAATTCTTTATATTATTCTTCATTGTTTTCTGTATGTTTGAAATTATTTGAAAATACAAAGTTATAAAGCATTGTGGGAGCCTAGTTTTCGCAACTCTATGCAAACAAATTTGAAAATTAAATAAAATGAGAAGATGCCAGTCCTGAAATGCAGAAAGCAATAGGATGGGTAAAGATATAATAGGAAAATGCAAACTACAATAAGTTGATACAGCTATATTAACATCAAACGCAATAGACATCAGGGCAAGAATGCTGACTGAAGATTAAAACGGTCGCTGCATAAGAATAAAAGGGTCAACATATCAGGATGATATAACATTTCTAAATCTTAGTCAAGTAACAACATAGCCCCAACATCTATGAATCAAAAATGTACAGGAATAAAGGAGGAATGTGAAAACCCAACATTATATTACCTCCTTCAGTAACGGATAGAAAAAGCAGTCATAAATTCAATAAACATATGGATGATTGGTTTAACACAATGAGCGTGTGTGTGTATATATATACATGCACACAGATATTATATAGAGAGAGAAGAAGAGAGAAGGAAGAGAGAAAGAAAAAGAAAGATTTAAAAAATTTATTCTATGTAATTGCCTCACAAAATTGTGGAGGCTTGGCAAGTCCAAATTCTTCAGGCTAGGACAGCAGGCTGGAGATCAGGAAATCGTTGCAGTGGCAGTCCAAACTCAGTTGTCTGGCAGAATTTCCTCTTCTTCCAGGGAGGTCACACTTTTTCTTTTTAGGCCTTCGACTGATTCTATCACGCCTACTCACATATGGATTGTAATCTGTTTTATTCAATGACTAGTGATTTAAATGTTAATCTTATCTAAAGAATTATCTTCATAGAGACATCTAGAATAATGTTTGGGTACTGTGGCTTAGCCAAATCGACACATAAAAGTAGCCATCAGAAGTCTACCCTTTGTCTGGGCCGGCCCGTGGCTCACTCGGGTAAGTGTGGTTCTGATAACGCCAAGGCCACGGGTTCGGATCCCCATATAGGGATGGCCGGTTGGCTCACTGGGTGAGCGTGGTGCTGACCACACCAAGTCAAGGGTTAAGATCCCCTTACCGGTCATCTTTTTTTTAAAAAAAGGAGTCTACCCTTTGTCAACTGGGCCCCCACACACATCTTAAATCATACTTAAATTCCAAGTAAAGGTAATAACAAGGTTCTGCTTCAGTCTAGTGCTATAGGACTGTCCTCTTACAAACTGAAGATGTTCTAGCACTTTCCCAGAAGAGGAAGCAAAGTCCTCGGGTAATGTTTACTCTTCTCCTTGATGTCCCTAACATAAGCACTATGATGTACAGTTAACAATACTGAAAAACTATGATATAAAGTCAATGATCTTTTTTTAAATTGAAATGTAACTGATTATACATATTTATGGGGTACAGAGTTGACTATCGATACTTGTGTACAATATATGATGATCAAATCAGGATTAGCATACTCATCATTACAACACATATTCATTCTTTGCGTCCATTAACCAATTTCTCACGAAACCTTCTCCTCTTCCCCCTTTTCCTTCTCTCTTAGTACTGTTTTTGCAGTATTTCTTAGATTTGGTAAGTTGTGCTTTTATTTTCATTTGTTGCCAGGAATTTTTTGATTTCTTGCTTTATTTATTCTTTGACCTATTGGTCGTTCAGGAGCATTTTGTTTAATTTCCATGTATTTGTATAGTTTCCAATGTTTTGTTTGTTGTTAATTTCTAATTTTATTCTATTGTGATCTGAAAATATACTTGATATGACTTCAGTCTTTTTCAATTTGTTAAGATTTAATTTGAGGCCAAACACGTGGTTTCCCCTGGAGAATGATCCATGTATTGAGGAGATCCACGTATATTCTGACATTATTGGATGAAATGTTCTGTACGTGTTACACTTCAAAGAACTAGAAAAACAAGAACAATCCAGTCCCATGATTAGTAGATGGAAAGAAATAATAAAGACCAGGGCAGAACTAAATGAAATAGAGATCAAAAGAATGATGCAAATGATCAATGAAACAAAAAGTTGGGGTTTTTGAGAATATAAACAAAATAGATGTCATTGGCCAGACAAACTAAAAAAAGCAGACCAAAATAAAAATCTGAAATGAAAAAGGAGACATTACAACTGATATCATAGCAATACTAAGAATCATTAGACACTATTACGAACAACTGTAGGCCAACAAATTTGAAAACCTGGGGGAAATGGATAAATTTCTGGGCACATACAGACTACCAAGACTGAACCAAGAAGGCAGAGAGAACTTGAACAGATCAGCAACGAGCAATGAGATTGAAGCAGTAATCAGCAGTCTCCCGACAAAGAAAAGCCCCAGACCGGATGGCTTCACTGCTGAATTCTGCCAAACTTTTCGAGAAAAATTAACAAGAATTCTTCTCAAAGTTTTTCAGAAAATCAAAGCAGAGGATGTTCTTCCAAACTCCTTCTATGATGCCAGCATCAGCCTGTTACCAAAATTAGACAAGGACACAACAACAACAACAAAAAGTAAACTACAGGCCAGTATCGCTGATGAACATAGATGCAACAATTCTCAACAGAACACTAGCAAACCAAATTCAACAGCACATCAAAAAGATTACACAACATGATCAAGTGGGTTTCATCCCGGGATGCAAGGAAGGTTCAACATATGCAAGTCGATAAATGTGATACACCACATCAACCAATTAAGAGACAAAAAACATATGGTCATCTCAATAGATGCTAGAAAAGCTTTTGACAACATTGAACATCCCTTTACGATATAAGACCCAGAGCTTATATCATCTTGACTGGGAAGAAGTAGAAAGATTTTCATCTAAGAACAGGAAGAGGACATGGAAGCATACTCTCACCACTCCTATTTAACACGGTAGTGGAAGTTCTAGCCAGAGCAGTTGGGCAAGATAAAGGAATAAAGGGCACCAAGATTGGAAAGAGGAAGTCAAATTGTCCCTGTTTGCAGATAACATGATCTTACATATAGAAAAATGAAAGACCCCACCAAAAAAACTCTTACAGCTGATAAACAAATCCAGTAGAGTTTCAGAATATAAAATCAGTATACAAAAGTCAGTAGCGTTTCTATACACCAACAATGAACTAGCAGAAAAAGAAATCAAGAAAGCAAGCCCATTTATGGTAGCTACTGATAAGGACTGAATTGTGACCCCCAAGTTTTATGTATTAGTAGCTTGATCCCCATTGGAACTGCTGATGGTGGGAAATCTTATTATGGTAATTGAAAGGTGGGGCTTTGTATTAGTCCATTTCTGTTGCTTATAACAAAATACCTGGAACTGGGTGATTTATAAAGAAAACAAAATTTATTTGCTTACAGTTTCAGAGACTAGGAAGTCCAAAGTCCAGGCAACATGTCTGGTGATGGTCTTGGTGGTGGTGACAGTGACCCAGGGGTCTCACATTGCAAGATGGTGGAAGCAGAGAGAGGCCAACCTTCTCATTCACTCTCCTTTTAGAGCCCTCCAAACCACTCCCCTGACCGCCATTATGAATTCCATTCACTACAGCATGGTCCTACAATCTGATCACCTCTTCAAGGCTCCACTCTTTAAATACCATAATAGGATTTTCCACCCTCTTAATAGTCACAGTGGGGGCCAAGTTTCTAACACATAAAACTTGGGGGACACGATTCAAACTTCACTGAGTTTGGAGGGCATTCAGTCTACTACAGGCCTTGAAGAGGTGATTAAGTTGATGGCTTAATGGTGGTCGTGGGTGTGGTTCTGGGGGCTTTAAAAGAAGTTTGCACAAGGAGCGCTCTCTCTTTCTCTCTCTCTCTCTCTCTCTCTCTCTCTCTCTCTCTCTCTCTCTCTCTCTCTCTCCCCTTTGGCATTTCCTGCCATGTGAGACCCCTGCATTGCTGTAAAGCCACCTCCAAGGAAGATTGTTACCAGATGTGTTTCCTGGACTTTGGGCTTCCCAGCCTCTGAAACTGTAAGCAATAAATTTTGTTTTCTTACAAATTACCCAGTTCCAGGTATTTTGTTAAAAGCAACGGAAACAGACTAATGCAGAAAATCGGTGCAAGAAGTGGGGTGTTGCTTATGACAAGTACTTGAAAATGTGGAAGTGGCTTTGGAACTGGGTGTTGAGGAGAATTTGAAGGAGCAAGACAGAAAAAGCCTAGCTGCTGGTGACAATTTAGAAAAAAAGAAAATCAGGGAAGGGTTGGAACTTCTTAGAGATTGTTAAGTGGTAGTGAGCAGAATGCTGGCAGAAATATGGACAGTAAAGACCATTCTGAGATGATCTCAGGTGTAAATGAGAAGGAACTCGTTGGAAACTGGGAAGATGATCACCCTTCCTAAGAACTGGGAAGGAACTTGGCTGTGTTTTGTCCATGCACTTGGACTGTGCAGAAGTTGGAACTTAAGAGTTGTGAACCAGAGTATTTGGCAGAAGAAATTTCTAAGCAGAAAAACATTCAGGAAGCTGCATGGCTACTTGTAACAGCCTGCACTGAGTTATGGCGGCAATGGCATGAAGTAAAGCCAGAATTTAAAACTTTAAACGCAGAGCATAAAGTTTTACAAAATTTGCAGCCTTACCATGTGGTAGAGAAGCACGGAGAATTTTCAGGAGAAAAACACAATGGCTTACCCCAGCTATCGTTTGCTAAGGAAATTAGTACAGAAGAAAGAGATTATCAAGAAAAGGGAAAAAGACCTTGAAGTCATTTCAAAGATCTTGGAGGCTGTGTCTTCCACTACAGGCTCAGAGGCCTAGGGAGACAGAACGGTCTTGGGGAACAGTCTCGAGACACCCTCCACAGGCTCACTGCCCAGGGCCACCTCAGGATGCTGCTCCCCACACCAGCACCCCAACTGCTTTGGCAGCTCTAGCCATGGCTAAATTGGCCCCAGGTGTGGCTGGACCTGCTGCTTTGGAAAATACGAGCCAGAAGCCTTGGCAGCGTCCACGTGGTGTTAGGTCTGCAGGCTCACAGAATGCCAGAGCAGTGAAGGCTTGGGAGCCGCAATTTCAAAGGATGTATGGAAAAGCCTAGGGGCCCAGGAAGAGATCTGTCACAAGAGCAGAGTCACTACAGACAGCCTTTGTTAGAGCGATGCCAAGAGGAAATGTGGGGTCGAAGTCACAGCAGAAAAACCCCACCGGTGCAATTCCTAGTGGAGCCATGAGAGCAGAGCTGCCAAGGAGACACAAGACCTGTAGAGCTATCAGCTTGCAATGCCAGCCCGAGAGAGCCAAAGCACCACAGGAGCCGAGACCAGGAAAGCCACAGGAGCAGAGCACCCTGATCACTTGGGGACCCAACCCCCACACTACTGTGCAGTGGATGTGGAACATGGAGTCAAGGTACATGATTCACCAGCTTTAAGATCTAATGCCTGCTCTGCTGGATTTCAGAGTTGCTTAGGACCTGTTGCCTCTTTCTTTTGGTCTATATCTCTCTTTTTGAGTGGAAATATTTACCCTATGCTTATCCCACCATTGTATCTTTGCAGTAGATGACTTGTTTTGATTTCACAGATAGAACTCTGAACTTTGGACCTTTGAGTTGAAACAAGCTAAGATTTGGGGGATAGAATGAGTACATATACCTGTGAGAAGGACATACATTTGGGGGGCCAGAGGCTGAATGACAGGGACTGAATTGTGTCCCCCAAGCTTTATGTATTAGAAGCTTGATCCCCATTGTAACTGTTGTGAGGATGGGTAGTCCTATTATGGTAATTGCAAGGTGGGGCCTTGAAGAGGTGATTAAGTTGATGGTTTAATGGTGGTCACGGGTGTGTTTCTGAGCACTTTAAAAGAAAGCACACGAGGAGCTCTCTCTGCTCCACCATTTTTCTGCCATGTGAGACCCTTACATTGCTGTAAAGCCACCACCAAGGATGGCCTTCACCAGATGTATTCTCTGGACACTGGACTTCCCAGCCACTGAAAATGTAAGTAGTAAATTTTATCTTCTTACACATTACAGGGTTCCAGGTATTTTGTGATAAACAACAGAAATGGACTAACGGAGCTTCCAGAAAAAAAAAAAAAAACCCAGGTATAAATCTAACCAAGGAGGTGAAAGATCTCTACAGTTAAAAGTACAAAACACTGATGAAATAAATTAACGTGAACACACACAAAAATGGAAAGACGTTCCATGCTGATGGATTGGTAGAATTAAGATTGTAAAAATGTCCATACTACCCAAAGCGATCTACAGATTCAATGCAATCCCAATCAAAGTACCAATGACATTCTTCACAGAAATAGAAAAAACAATCTTAACATTCACATAGAACAACAAAAGACCTTGAATAGTCATAGCAATCCTGAGCAAAAAGAGTAAAGTGGGAGGCATTACATTACCTGCCTTCAAATTATACTACAAAGCTATAGTAACGAAAATATCATGTTACTGGCATAAAAACAAACTTGGACCAATGAGTCAATTAAAAAACCCATAAACAACTCATGTACTTACAAGCAATTGATCTTCAATAAAGGCTCTAAAGACTCCAGTGGTGAAAGGAAAGCCTCTTCAATGAATGATGCCGGGAAAGCTGAATATCCATGTGTAGAAAAATGAAACTAGACTCCTGTCTCTCACCATATACCAAAACCAACTAAAAATGGATTACAGACTTAAACATAAGACCTGAAACTATAAAGCTTCTAGAAGAAAACACAGGCAGAATGCTCCAGGACATAGTCCAAGGGAAAGATTTTACGAATAAGACCACAAAAGCACAGGCAACAAAAGAACAAATACACAGATGGGATAATATCAGACTAAAAAGCTTCTGCACAACAAAGGAAACAACAGAATGAAGAAAAAATCTATAGACCTGTAGAAAATATTTGCAAACTATGCATCTGAAAGGGATTAATATCCAGAATATGCAATAGCAAAAACACAAATAACCAAGTTAAAAAGTGGGCAGGGGAGCTGAATCGATATTTTTCAAAGAAGACATACAAATGGCCAACAGGTATATGAAAAAATTTTTGACATCACTAACCATCAGAGAAATGCAAATCAAACCCACATCGAGACATCATCTCACCCCAGTTAGACTGGCTATTTTCAAAAAAACAGAAAATAACGAATGCTGGCAAAGATGTGGAGAAAAGGGAACACTTCTACACGGCTGGTGGGACTGTAAATTAGTGCAGCCATTATGGAAAACAGTATGGAGGTTTCTCAAACAACTACATGTGACCCAGCAATTCCACTACTGGGTATATATCCAGGGGAATAGAAATCATTATGTCGCAGGGATACCTGCACTCCCATGTTTACCACAGCTCTATTCACAGTAGCCAAGGTATGGAACCAACCTAAGTGTCCATCAACAGATGAATGGATAAAGAAAATGTGGTATATGTACACAATGGAAGGCTACTCAGCCATAAGAAGAATGAAATTCTGCCATTCACAGCAACATGGTTGAGCTTGGAGGAAATTATGGTAAGTGAAATAAGCCAGGCACAGAAAGAGAAATACCACAGGTCCTCATTCACATGTGGGAGCGAAAAAAGAGAACAAAACAAACAAACAAAAAGTAAATAATAATAAGTTGAACCGTTAAAAGGAGGGAGAAGAACTGGTTACCAGAGGTGGGAAAGGGGAGAGGGGATAGAGGTTAGTGAGAAGTTGGTTAATGGACATCCAATTACATTAGATAGAAGAAATAAGTCCTATTGGAGTACAATCTACCCAGGAATCTATAATTAACAGTGACTTACTGCATGTTACCAAATGACTAGAAGAGAGGAGATCAAATGTGCACATCACAATAAATGATTGTTTTGCAATGATGCATATGACAATTACCCTGAATAGATCATCACACATTGTATACATGTATTGAGATATAAATCTGTTTCCCATAAATATGTACAATCAATGTTTTAATTAACAAAATTTTAAAGGGGAAAAGGTGGTATATTTACACAATGGAATATTATTCAGCCATAAAAAATGAATGAAATTCTGTCATTTGCAGCAGCATGGATGGAACTGGAGGTCATTATGTTACGTGAAGTGAACCACACACACAAAGACAGACACCGCACGATCTCACTCCTTTGTGGAATCTAAAAAAGTTGATCTCATAGAAATAGAGAGTAGAGTTGTGGTTTCCAGAGGATGGGACAGTTAGAAGAAGGGGAGGATGGGGACAGGCTGGTCAACGGGTACAAAGTCAAAGTTAGATTGGAGGAATAAGTTGTAGTGTTCCATTACACAGTGGGGTGACTATGGTTAACAATAATATATTGTATATTTCAAAATAGCAAGAAAAGAGGATTTCGAATGTTCTCACCACTAAGAAATGATAAACATCTGGGGTGAAGGATATGCCAATTACCCTAATTTGACTATTATACATTGTGTACACATATTGAAATATAACAATGTACCCCATAAGTATGTACAATTATTATGTGTCGATTAAAATTTTAAAAAAGAAATAAAAAGAGAAAGTGAAATCAGAGATGAGAAAGGAGACATTATAACTGATGTCACAGATATACAAAAGGTCATAAGAGACTTTTATGAACAATTATATGCCAACAAATTGAATAACCTAGAAGAAGTGGGTAAATTTCTGGACACATATAAACTACCAAGATCGAATTATAAAAAAGTAGAAAATGTGAACAGGCCAATAATGACAAATGAAATTGAATCAGCAGTAAACAGTCACTCACCGAAGAAAAGCTCAGGACCTGACGACTTCACTGTTGAATTCTACCAAACATTTAAAGAAAAATTAACACTAATTCTTCTCAAACTATTCCCAAAAATTGAAGAGAGGGAAATACTTTCAAACTCATTCTATGAGGGAGGCCAGCATTACCCTGATACCAAAACCAGAGAAGGACACAACAACACTACAGGCCAAAATCCCTGATGAATGTAGACACAAAAATTTTCAACAGAATAATAGAGGATTGAATTCAACAGCACATTAAAAAGATTATTCACTGTGATCAATCGGGATACATCCCAGAGATGCAAGGATGGTTCCACATACACAAATCAATAAACATGATGCATCGCATTAATAAAATGAATGACAGAAATGATATGATCATGTCAATCAATGCAGAAAAGCATCTGACAGCATTTAACACTGGTTCATTATAAAAACTGTCAACAAATTAAATATAGAAGAAATGTACCTCAACACTATAAAAGCTATGTATGGCAAACCCACAGCTAACATCATCCTAAATGAGAAAATGTTCAAAGCTTTTCTTGTAAGATCTGGAACCAGACAAGGATGCCCATTTTCACCATTCTATTTAACTAGCACTGAAAGTCCTAGCCAGAGCAATTAGGCAAGAGAAAGAAAAGGCATCCAAATTGGAAAGGAAGAAGTTACATTGTCCCCATTTGCAGATGATGCAATCTTTTGTATAAAAACCTTCAAGACTTAACCAAAGAACTGTTAGAATTAATAAATTCAGTAAAGCTGCAGGATATAAAATCAACATACAAAAACCAGTGATGTTTCTATCCACTAACAGCAAACTATCTGCAAAAGGTATTTTTATTTTTATTTTTATTTTTTTAAAAAGATGACCAGTAAGGGGATCTTAACCCTTGACTCGGTGTTGTCAGCACCACGCTCCCCCAAGTGAGCTAACTGGCCATCCCTATATAGGGATCTGAATGAAAAAGGTATTTTTTAAAATCTCATTTATAATAGCTACAAAATAAATAAAATATTTAGCAATAAATTTAAGCAAGGAGATGAAATATCTCTACACTAAAACCTATAAAACATTGATGAACAATTTGGAGAACACATAAATAAATAGAAAGATAGCCTGTGTTCATGAACTGAAAAAATAAATATTGTTAAAATGTCCATACTTCCCAAAGCAATTTACACATTCAATGCAACATCTATGAAAATAGCATTAAAATTCTTCACAGAAATAGAAAAAAAAAATTCTGAAATTTGTGTGGAATCACAAAAGACCCTGACTAGCCAAAGCAATCCTGAGCAAAAAGAACAAATCTGGAGGCATCACACTACCTGACTTCAAAATACACTACAAAGCTATAGCAACCAAAACAGCATGACACTGGCATAAAAATATACACATGGACCAATGGAACAGAATAGAGAGCCCATAAATAAATCCATGCATTTGCAGCCAACTGATTTTTGACAAAGGTGCCAATAGCACAGAATGGGGAAAGGACAGTCTCTTTAATAAGTGGCATTGGGAACACTAGATATGCGCATGAAGAAGAAAAAATTGGACCCTTACCTCTTAACAAAAATCAACTCAAAATGGATTAAAGATTTACGTGTAAAACACAAAACTGTGAAGCTATTAGAAGAAAACCTAGGGGAAAACTCCATGACACTGGGCGATGAATTTTTGGATATAACCTCAAAAGGACAGGCGACAAAAGTAAAAACAGACAAATGGGATTACATCAAACTAAAAGCTTCCACACAGCAAAAGAAACAATCAACAGAGTGAAGGGGCAACTTACAGAATGGGAGAAAATATTTGCAAATTACACATCTGATAAGGAGTTAACATTCGAAATATATAAGGAACTTGAAAAACTCAATAACAAGAAAAGAAATAACTCGATTTAAAGATGTGCAGAAGACCTGAGTAGATATTTCTCAAAAGGAGACGTACAAATGGCCAACAGGCATATGAAAAAATGCTCAATGTCACTAATTCTTAGGGCAATACAAATGAAAACCACAATGGGATATAACCTCAACCTGTTAGAGTGGCTGTTACAAAAAGACAAAAGATAAAAAGGGTTGGCAAGAATGTGGAGAAAAGGGAACCCCGACACCCTGTTGGTGGGACTGTAAATTGGTGCAGCCATTATGGAAAACAGTATGTAGGTCCCTCAAAGAATTAAAAATAGGACTACCATTTGATTCAGAAATCCCTCTACTGGGTATATAGTCAAAGGAAATAAGTATGTCAAAAAGATATCTGCACTCTCATTTTTATTGCAGCACTATTCACAATAGAAGAGATGTGTAATCAACCCAAGTGTCCATCAACTGAAGAACGGATAAAGAAAATGTGGTACAATCATGCACTACATGATGACATTTTGGTCAACAACAGACCACATATACAATGGTGGTTCCATAAGATTATAATGGCAGTACCATACAGCCTACTTGTGAAGTAGGCTATACCACCTAGGTTTGTGTGAGTATATACTTTATGATGTTTGTACAACAATGAAATCACCTAACGACTCATTTCTCAGAACACATTCCTGTTGTTAAGCTACACATGACTATACACACACACACACACACACACACACACACACGATGGAATACTATTCATCCCTAAAAGGAACCAAATTCTGTCATTTGTGACAACGTGAATGAACCTGGAGGACGTGTTAAGTGAAAGAACCCAGGCGCAGAAAGACAAATACTGCACGATCTCACTCATATGTGGGATGTAAGAAAGTTGAACTCATACAAGCAGAGAATAAAGTGGTGGTTACCAGAGGCTGGGGTGGTTAGCGGGAGGGGGTGACGGGGAGATTTTGGTTAAAGGACATGTAATTACAGTTAGCTATGAGAAATAAGCTCAAGAGATCTTTTGTACAGCATAGTGACTATAATTAATGAAGATATACTTTATTCTTGAAAAAAGCAGAGAAAGTGGATGTTAAATTTTCTCACCACAAAAATGGTAGCTATGTGAGGTGATGCCTTTGTTAATTAGATAAATTTAACTATTCCACCATGTATATATACTTTAAAACATTGTGTTTTACGTGATAAATACATCCAATTTTATCTGTCAGTTAAGAAATTAAAATATAAAAAAATAAAACATATATCAACGTTTTTCTAAACTGAGGGGAAGAAGCCTTTCCATTCCATTAAAACAATGGCCTCCTACTCTTTGGGATTTGGAAAATCCTTATTTTGGAATTGCTTGAATCCAGTCTTTTCATGGTTTTGCAATCCAAGCCCTTGGCACTCAGTGCACACTCCTAACTTCTGGGCCTTGCAGTGTCATTCGTTCATCAGAGTTTATTCTACCGAAATAAATAGAAGTGATAATGCTGTCATTTTAACATTCAGCTTAACACTATTTTAACTCTGGTTCTCACAATATATTAATGTTTAATGAGTATATGACAGATAGTTTTCTCCTCATCCCCACCGTGAAGAATAACCACCATTTCTGTGCCAGTTTTTCTACTCTTGTCTGTTTCTACGTCAGCGCCTATAAAGCTGCTGCAACAAATGGACCGTGGCTTACCGGACCCATTTACACGGTCTGACTATATACAAGGTAAGCATCAGAAGACCTTCAGCATAATAGCATTGCCTGAAGATGCAGCAGCTAAGTAGTCCTGTTTAGCAGTAAAGTTTCTTCTCTGTATCCCTTGCCTCCTTAAAAAACTTGGTCCCACACTGATCTGCAGAATGCCTTCCTATAGAATATGTCTTCCATTCTGACACGATTATGTGAATTTAATCTCTAGTTTGAAGGGAAAGGATAAAGTTTCACAGAAAAACTATCGTTTGCATAGGTAATTCAGTGGAATTTCGAATTTGAAAGGGTAGGCATTACTATCCAGGTTTACTGGGAAGATTGCCGAGAACTTCTGGCAGTGGGGAACGTCTTCCAGATGACTACCCACCCGGCAGCGGAACACAATGTCTGGATATCGGTTGCTTCATTAAAATTAGGTACGGTGTTTAAATCATAGAGTTAGCATTATAATAGCAGAGAGTCTAGGGTAATTCATTCAAACTTCTTTATTAGTCTTCTTTGACTCGTTCTCAAATTGCAAACTTCCTACAACAATTTTTCTTGTATTTAATTTTTCTGCGGATTTTTGGAGGTATGATTTACATATCATAAAACTTGCCCATTTTAAAATAAAAGAATTCAATGATTTTTAGTATATGCACAGGATTATGCATCCATTCTCATAATCACGTTTCAGAACATCTTTACCACCCCCGCAAAGAAATCCTGTCCCCATTAGCAGTCCCTTGGCATTCTCCTCTGCCACAGCCCCTGGCCACCAGTAGTCTACTTTCTGTCTCTATGGATTTGCCTGTTTGGGATATTTTATATAAATGGAATTAAACAACATGATGTCTTTTGTGAATGGCTTCTTTCACTTAGTACGTTTTCAAGGTTCATCCCTTCTGTAGCATGTGTCAGTAATTAATCCCTTTATATTGCTGAATACTATTCCATTGTATGGACATACAAACATTTTATTTATCTGTTCATCATATGAGTGGCATTTTTCCCACGTTTCGGCTGTTATGAGTAATGCTGCTATGAAACATTCATATACCATTTTTTTTAATGCCTGCTTTTAATCCTGTTGGGTATACACTAGGAGTATAATTGATAGGTCATATAGTAATTCCATGTTTAACTTGTGAGGAACTGTCAAATGTTATCCACCGTGGCCATACCATTTTACATTCCCATAAGCAATATACAAGGGTTTCAGTGTCTCCACATCCTTGCCCACACTTGTTATTGTAATTTTCTTTTCATTATAGCCATCCTTGTGGGTGTGAAATGGTATCTCACTGTGATTTAATTTGAATATCCCTGATGACTAATAATGCTCAGCATCTTTTCATGTGCTTGTTGGCCATTTATGTGTCTCTGGAGAAATATCTATTCAAATGCTTTGCCTATTTATACAATTTTATTGAGTTGCCAGAGTTCTTTACATATTCTGAGAAAGAAACCCTCATTAGACGCATGATCTGGAAATATTTTTTCCCATTCTGTGGGTTGTCTTATCAGTTTGTTGATAGTGTCTTTTGATGCACAAAAGTTTTTACTTTTGATGAAGTCCAATTCCTCTAATTTTCCTTTTGTTGCTTGTACTTTTGGTGTCTAAGACCATTGCCTAACCCAAAGTCACAAAGATTTACTCCAATTTTTTAAGATTTTTATAATTTTAGCTGTTACATTCAGGTCTATAACCTATTTGAGCTAAATTTTGTATATGTTGTGAGGTAGGGGTCCAATTTCATTTTTTTGCCTGTACATATCTAGTTGTTTCTGCATGATTTGTTGAAAAGACTACTCCTTCCCCATTGAATGATCTCCGCACCCTTGTCAAGAATTAATTGGCCATAAATATAAGGTGTTTTGTGGCCATGCAGCCTGGACCCCCACAGACACCAAGAGGGTGTAAAAAGTTTATTCTCCAATGGCGAGGGTTTCTGCAGGAGATCAAGGTGGCTCCCAAGCAGCTCTGAAAATGGTTTGAGAGACCAGGGTAAAGAAGAATAGCTTCCAGTTTTTATGGCGGTTAGGATGTGGTGCCTGGATGAAGATTCCCATACATGATTTGGACTTCCTGCCTGCATCAAAGGAGGGAGCACTCTGGCTTTCCTACCGGCTTACCCAGACGTGAAACAGAAAGGGTAGAGGGAAGGGTGTGGTTTAAAAGCTGTCAGTAGTCAAATATCATAAAACGAAGTCAGACTGTTCATTACCTAAGGGTTTATTTATTGACTCTCAATTACATTGCAGTGATCTACATGTCTACCCATATGCCAGTACTGCGATACCTTGATTACTGTAGCTTTGTAGCATTTTTCGAAATCAGAAGGTGTAAATCCTCCAACTTGTTTCTTCTTTTTCAAAATTGTTTTGGTTACATTTGGTCCCTTGTATTTCCACATGACTTTGAGGGTTAGATTTTCAATTTATGCATAGAAAAGCAAACAAGAATTTTGATAGGACTGTATTGAATCTGTGGATCAATTTGGGCAGCATTGCCATCTTAAAAATATCAAGTTTAACAATACATGAATGTAGGCTCTCTCTTTATTTAGGTCTTTAATGTGTTTCAACAATGTTTCTGTCATTTTTAGAGTATACTACAATTCTTTTCAGAGGTCTTAGACTTCTTTTGACAAATTCACTCGTAATTATTATATTCCTTAGATGCCATTGTATATGGAATTTTTCTTTATTTTACTGTCATGTTGTTCCATGCTAGTATATAAAGATACAATCATTTTTTGTATATTGATCTTGTATCCAACAACCATGTTGAACTCATTTATTAGCTCTAATAGTTGTGCTGTGTGCATTCATTAGTATTTTCTATATAGAAAATTATGTCATCTGTACATAGAAAGTTTCACTTCTTCCTTTTGAATCTGGATGCCTTTTATTTATTTATTTTTCTTTCCTAATTGCCATGGCAGAACATCAAGTACAATGTTGAATAGAAGTGGCTGGAGCAGACGTCCTTACCTTGTTCCTGATCTTAGGGAGGACATTTTTCAGTCATTTATTGAGCTTCTTGGATGCATAGATTGGTTTTCATCAAATTTGGGAAGTTTTCAGCCACCGTTTCTTTAAATATTTTTTTCTCTGCCTCTTTCTCTCCTGTCTTCTGGTATGTCTACTATGTGGATGTAGATGCTCTTTTGGGTGTGTCCCCCCCCCCTTTTTGAGGCTCTGTTTATTTCTCTTTATTCTTTTTTCTCTCTGTTCTTCGGAACACAGTCTTTTTGCAATCTGACTTGAAGCTCACTGACTTTTTCTCCTGCAAGCTCAGATCTTCTGTTTAGTCCCTCTATTGAATTTTTCAGCTTTATTCTACTTTTCAACTCCTGAATTTCCATTTGGTTCTTCAAAATTTTTTCTCTTTATTGATATTTTCTATTTGATGAGACCTTGTCATCATGATCCCTTTACATTTTTCAAAAAAGCTTTATTAAGGTATAATTGATACTTTAATAACTGTATATATTTAGGTGAACAGTGTTTTCATGTATGCATACATTTTCAAATGATTACTACAATCAAGCTCATTAACTGTTTTAGTCTGTTTTGTGTTGCTATAACAGAATACCTGAGACTGGGTAATTTATAAAGGAAAGAGGTTTATTTGGCTTACGATTCTGGGACAGCTGCATCTGGCGCGGGCCTCAGGCTGCTTCTACTCACGGTGGAAAACGGCAGGCAGCCGGCGGGTACGAGCAGATCACATGGCGAGAGGAAGCAAGAGAGAGAGAGAGAGAGAGGAAGTGCCAGGGTCTTTTTAAACAACCAGCTCTCATGGGAAGTAAGAAACTGAGAACTCACTCATTAATCCCCCCACCCACGGGGAGAGCATCAATCCATTCATGAGGCATCCGCCCCCATGACTCAATCAGTTTCCAACACTGCCACACTGGGGATCAGATTTCCACATGAGTTTAGGGGGGACAGCACATCCAAACTCCATCATTAACATATCCATCACATTGCATAGTTACTTTTGTGTGTGTGTGATGAGAATACTAAAGAACTACTGTGTTAGCAAATTTCAAGCATACTAATACATTGTTGTTAAGTACAGTCACCACGTTGCACCTTAGGTCTCCAGAACTTATTGTGTTTGTTTAACAGCCATCCTATTCGATGTGAAGTGCTCTCTCATGGTGGCTTTGATTTGCATTTCCCAAATGGCTGATGATGTTGAGCATCTTTCCATGTACTTCTTGGCCCTTTGTACATCTGCTTTGGAGAAATGTCTGTTCAAGTCTTTTGCCCATTTTTTAGTTGGGCCGATTGTCTTTTTGCTGTGGAGTTCTAAGAGGTCTTCATATATACTGAAAAATAGACCCTTATGGGATATGTGATTTGCGAATGTTTCTCCTAGTCTGTGGGTTGTCCTTTCACTTTCTGGGTAGAGTCCTTTGATGCACAAAAGAGTCCAGTTTGTCAAAAGAAAAAACTTTTGTGGCTGTGCTCGTGGTGTCACATCGAAAGAACTGTTGCCTGATCGAAGGTCATGGAAATGTGCACTGATGTGCTTTTCTAAGAGTTTTTTAGTGTCAGCCCTTACATTTAGATCTGTGGTCCATGTTGAGTTAATTTTTCTACATGGTGTAAGGTAGAAAGTCCAAGTTCACTTTTTTGCATGTGGATATCCAGTTGTCACAGCACCATTTGTCAGAGGGATTATTCTTTTCCCCCATTGAACGGTCTTGGAACCCTTCTTGAAAATCGACTCTACACAGATGTATGGGTTTATTTCTGACTCTAAATTCTATATCATCGACCTATATATCTATCATGATGCCAGCACCACACTTTTTGGATTACTGTAGCTTTGTAGTAAGTTTTGAAATGGGGAATTGTGATTCCTGCCACTTTGTTCTTCTTTTTTGTGATAGTTTTGGATATCTGGGTCCCTTGCATTTCCATATGAATTTTAGGATCAGCTTGTCAACTTTTTCACCAAGAAGGCAGGTTGGATTCTAACAGGCATCACACTGAACCTGTATATTGCCTTGGAGATTATGGCCATCTTAACAATGTTAAGTGTTCCAATCTGTTAACACGGAATGCCTATCCATTTACTTAGGTCTCCTTTGATTTCTTTCAGCAATGTCTTGTAATTTTCAGAGCACACGTCTTGCACATCTTTTTGTTAAATTTATTCCTCAGTATTGTATTCTTTTTGGTGCTGTTTTAAAAAGAATTATTTTCTTAATCCTGTTTTCAGACTGTTTGTTGCTAGGGTATAGAAATACAACTGATTGTTGCACATTGATATTGGATCATGCAACTCTGCCGCGCTCATCTATTGCATATTTGAATAGGGCTGTGTGTGTGTGTGTGTGTGTGTGTGTGTGTGTGTGTGTGTGTGGTGGATTCTTTCGTGTTTCCTTTATATAAGAACACACCATCTATGAACAGAGACAGTTTTGTTTCTTTGCAATCTGGATGACTTTTATTTCTGTTTCTTGACTAACTGCCCTAACTGGAACTTTGAGTTCAGTGTTGAATAGAAGTGGCAAGTGGTGACATCCTTGTCATGTTCCTGTTGTTAGGGTGAAACCATCCTGTCTTTCATCATTTATTATAATGTTATCTCTGGGTTTTTCATAGGTGCCTTTTATCAGGTTGAGGAAATTGCCTTCTAGTCCTAGTTTGTTGATTTTATTTTCATAAATGGGTGTTGGATTTTGTCAAGTACTCTCTTTTTTTTTCTATGTGATTGAGATGATCATGAGCTTTTCTCCCTCCCCACCCCCCCGCATTCTGTTAATATGGTGTATTACATAAATTGATTTTCATATGTTGAACCAACCCTGTATTTGTCGGGTAAATTCCACTTGGTCATGATGTATAAAATGAAAGGTCACTTAACATTGTGTTGAAAGAATAGGAGCAAACCAGGCAAGCTGCTTGGGGACAATGTGTGTGTGAAAGAATCTGTAGCATGATGAGGAGCCAAGTCGTTGGGGGGTAGGGGACTGCAATTAGTCCATTAAGCCTGGACAGTAGGGCGCCAGTGGGGGAGTGGTGGTTCAGTTATGTGACTGAACGAGAAGTAGGCAGGAGACAAGACATAAAGGTTCTGTTATGCCATGCTCAGGTTTTGGAATACCCTGTCAGCTACAGTGCACCCAGTGTGGTCTTTAAGCTCAGGGGTGACATGACCTGATTTGGTTCTAGAAAGATCATTCTGGCAGGTGTGTGGCGAACAGAGCAGAGAGGGTTGAGATTGGAGTTACAGAAAATAATGCTGCAGTATTCCAGTTCAGAAATACTAGATATCTCAACCAAGACAATGGCATTGGCAGATGAGACCAGGGGACAGATTCAATAACAAGTCGAGGTGGTAAAATGGCACGTAATAGGTACTCGCTGCTCATTTCTTGCACTCATGAACCTAGCTGGAGATGAGAGTTGATTCATTTGCTCCTTCCTGCAGCAAATATTTATTGAGTGGCTGCTATATGCCTGGGACTGTGTTAGGCATCGAGGACACACCAATGAGCAATGTAGATCAGGTCCCTGATGCGGTCTGGTGGAAGATACAGACAAGGAACTATACTGTGATAAGTGCTATGAGAGGGAAAGTTCAAGGTGCTATAGGGTCACATAAGAGGAATACCTTGTACAGACTTGTGGGGCTGGGGAAATGTTCCTGGAGAAATTGATGTCCAAGCTGAAATTTGAAGAATGAGTAGAAGTTAGCCAAGTGGAAAGGTAGGGTGTTGGTTGGCGGGGAGCAGGTGGTGAAGGGGGGTAGAAAAGGCTCTGCCATTACTCCCCGAGGGTAGAGTGAGGTGACTACAGACTTTGGAGCCATTACTAGAGATATGGGGTGAAGGAGAAGGCCCAGATATCGGTAGGAAGATGAGTTCAGTTTGGAGTATGTGAAATTTGAGATGCTTGTGGGATATGCTGATGGAGATGAAGGACATATGGTTTGGGAATTCAAGAGTCAGGACTGGAAAAATAGATTAGGGAGTCATCAGGGTAGTTCTCGAGGCCACGAATGTAGTTGAGACCTTGCAGGGAGAGTATACAGAGAGAACATATAAGGGGACCAAGGGCAACTTCCTTTAAGGGGCAGGCAAAAGAAGAAGATTCTTGGTAGGAGACTGGAGGAGTGTCTTCCCAGAAAGGGGGAGGGGCAGGGGAGGGAGAGGAGGGGGGTGCAAAGGGGGTCGGGGGAGGGGGAGGGAGAGGGAGGAAGACGCTAAGAGAGGATCAAACCAGAAGGAGAAGAGAGAGCAAAGGTTCAAAAGGAAGCCAGAGGGAGAACTGAGAAAAAAGTGAGAGAGTCAGGAACACTTTCCGAGTTCCAGAACGATAAGCATTAAAGCATATTCACTGAATTAGGCCATGCGAGCCTTGCTGGGGCCCTTGGCGACAGCAATTTCAGTGGAGGGACTGGAAGCAGAAACCAGACCAAATTTGTCGTAGGAGCTCATGGAGATTGCTGAGAGGTACCCTCCCAACCCTGGGCAGCATGAGAAATGTCTTCATTAGAGGGAATTAGTGCGCACATGACACTACGCCATGGTTGTCCACATGCCTACTGGACTCTCACATAGAAAACTCCTCTCAGAGATGAGGGCAGCTCTGGTGGCACCAAATTCTCTTACCTTTCCCTTCATCTGAGCATGTCTTGATTTCCCCTGCATTCCTGAAGGATAAATTCCCTTTATAGAGAGGACTCCGGTTCTTCTCTTTTGCCACTGGAGGGGTGTTGTACCACTTCTTTCCGGCCTCCGTGGATCCGGATGAGAAACCCACTGTCATTTCAGTTGCTTTGCTCTCATAGGTAAGGTGATCTTTTTCTCTCACTGTGTTCAAAGCTTTTTCTCGGTCATTAGTTTTCAGAAGCTTTTCAGAGTCGGACGTATCTTGGTGTGGATTTTCTTTAAGATTATTCACTCAGCTTCTTAACCCTGGAGGTATATGTCTTTTGCCACATTTAGGAAATTCTCAGCCATTATTTCTTTGAATGCTTTTCAGCCCCTGTCTCTTTCTCCTTTCCCTCTGGCACTCCCATAGCACAAGATTAGCTCTTTTGTCATCTTCCCACAGGTCCCCGAGGCTCTGTTCACTTTTTCCTCACTCATTTGGGTTCAGGCCACATGTGGCGACCAGTGGTTTTAATGTCAGCTTCATTTTCAAAGCTTCTGCAGTGGCATTCCGTTCTGCTAAGCGTGCCCAGCTTCGTCACCAGCAGTCTGAGTGCTGCTGAGCTCTGCCCTGAGTTCCGTTCTCACAGTCCTCCGTATGCTGTGTACGATCACATCCGTGCACACACAGCTTGGGGGTGAGCCCAGAGGTTCATACCCACTCTCGTGGGTTTCCTTTCCCAACCTCCTCGCTGTCTGCAAGCTTCCCAGCACTCTCTGGTTCCCTGAACTTCCCCCTTTCCACCTTCCAGCCACAGAGCTGTGGCGTTAGTCGCCCCTCTCTGCCACACACTTCTTGCACCTTTGCCTTCTGGTGTCATGCAGCAGGAAGTACGTACAAGAGGTAAAGACAGAAGTCATGGGCATTTGCCTCCACCCTCTTGGGACCACAGTTTCTACAATCAAAGAGGAAGGTTACCTGCCTTCAGAGTTTAAGCACCTGAAGCCCGCCCCAACCCCCCACAGCGGCCACTGTCACTGCAGGTACCTCTGTTACCTCAGTCGCCACCACCACTGCCACAGGATTGCCTGTGGTTTGGAACATGAGGGAATGGATAAAAGAAGAGAGAAAACCTGGGGATTTCCTTCACTCTCTCTGAGGTACTATTCCCTTTTCCCTCCTCACAAGCCAGAACTAGAGGTCTCTCTGTCCACACCATTGCCCACTTCTAACTTTCAGGCGACGTTGAGCTGAGGGTAGTGAGGGGGGAGAAAACTGAAAATTCACTGCTGTTCCAGTGGTTCTTCATATGGTGGTCTTCCTTCCCATTCCTTCCCACTCTGCCTACTTCTGTTTACTTTTTAGACTCCTCAAATAGCTGCCGCATGCACACTGGGTCCACATTTTATAGCTGCATTCAGTAGAATGCGCATGCTCCATCTCACCCAGAACCAGAACCATTCTGCAGATGCTGCATTTTACTTTCACATTTAAATGGAACAACTCTGTGATTGTGTGTGTGTGTGTGTGTGTGCGCGCGCATGTGCGTGTGCGTGTGCAAGCACACGTGCACACATACGCTTAGGTACCTAAAGAATGTTTAAATTTTTCTTGGAGTACCATAGCACAACTAGAACATATCTCAGTATTGACTGTCCTGCATTGAATTTTCGTGGTAGAGACTGTGTTCCTTTGAGGAGCAGGTTCAATGCTTCTGGGAACTTCTCATACTGCATCTGCGAAAAGGTTTCTATTCCATTTATTGAGCTTTTTCCTTAAGGCATGTAAATTATCTTAATGTTGGATCAGCATTAGTGTGATAATCTAATATCCTTCCTCCATGCCCTTGTTTCAATTTTTATGCACGTCTCTTCTATGCTTTGTTCTTGCTAATTTACTTATTTGCTCTTCCATGGGGTTCTTTGAGTTCTCAGTTTGTTTTCTTAGCTCAGTAATCTCCTTCTTCACCATATTCAGTTGCCCATCATCTTGTCCTTGAACCTTTGTTGTGTTGAAATCAGATTCACCAGAACCCATGAAGAGGTAAACTCTGTTGTCATCTCCCCCTGGTAGTGGGAAGATTCCCCCCACCCCTGTCCATCCTTTCACTGACTGTGTAGCACTTGTGAGGCACCAAAGCGTTTCTCCTCTCCCTGATGGTTAACAAATCCACTCCCCTACCTGCCTAACAAATTCAAATGCCCATTGATCTGCTCTTCAGGTTCCTCTTTGTTTTTTTGACACCCGAGGGTCAACTTTCACCACAAGCTCATCTTATATGCATTGAAAGGGATATTTATTAAATTTTAAGCATCCTTTAAAAGTGCTTTGTAGCAAGCAGAAGGGTTTTCAGGTTACCTAGTGTGCACTATTTCCAGAAATGAAAATTACTTTCCCCTTTCTAACTCACAGAGCACTGAGAAGCTCCCACAAAATTTCAGAAAGAGGGACATGATGGTGGAGAGTACTTTTCATGAATATTTAGCCTTAGAGAAGGGTTGGAGCTGTGGGGTGCTAGACACCCAATGACAGCTTAAGATAAGTGGGGAAGGGCCTGGGGGTTGACAAGGCCTTAATTGCTCAAAGCCACATGTCACGGGAAATTTCTGGAAGGAGAGCTGCTTTATTAACTGGTCACCTCTGTGAATTTTTCTGCCCAAGGATCAGAAGTGGAAAAATGTGAAGATCCACGGATGATGGGAGTCCTACTGCAGGCAAATGGTGGTAAGACATGATTGCTTTTAGTGCATTTATTACCTGGGACCATTTAAAAGCATGTACGCAGTGAAGGCTGCAGAAAAGTCTTGGGGCAGTAATCAAAATTCAGATATATCTGTAACTAGGTGTGGCTCTTCCCTGAGGCACAGAGAACTGGTTTTGGCATACCCTTTCAAAGGAAGTGTGTAAAGTTGGTATTTTGCTTTATTCAGAAAATTTTACAAAGGGTTAGGAGTGATGCAGTAACTTTAATATGATATAATAGGAATGACACAGGAATGGACTCTGCTAAACTCCAGATAAGAGCATCCAGTTGCCTCTTGGACGCCTCCAACTGGATGTTCCATGTGCATCTCAAACTCCAGTATATCCAAGACTCAAAACACGACCTTCTCTCCAAGCTCTCTCCTCTTCTACCATTTACTCCTTGTGTGAGCAAGGTGTGCCCAATTGACCAAATCAGTAACCTGAGAGTCATCTTCACGTCTTCCTCTCCCTCACCCCCTCTCTCACAGTTAGTTGGACACCAAGTGCTGTGGACTCTACCTTCAGAATGCCTTTCACATCTATCCATTTGTCTCTTTGGCATTGCTACTGGGCACCAGGGCCCAGGTTCCCACTCCTCTTAGGAAGGACAGAGGTCTTGTCTGTTCCACACCTTTCCCCAGGTTTGAAGAACTATCCTGTCTGGAGGAAACCTTTATCCCTTCATATTTGCATAGAACGCTGCCCAGTGCTTTGAATCCCCTTCAGGTTCCAGGTTTTAGAATTTGAGGCTATTCGTTTCCCTCCAGGAAGAAATCAGAATCGCGGGCAGCAGAAGGCAGGCACGCGCGTTGCTGCAAGCAGCTGCAAGCGATTCTGATGTGCAGCAGCTCCAGTTAAGAGCCCCTACGCGACATGGTGAGCTGTTTGAGTGGGGGAACCATGCCCTGAAACTTTGTACTCATCAAAACACAACCCGGCCAATACCTCATATGGAATCAGTGAACACAGGAACTGAAGGATGACTAATAAGGTCCAAAGAAACGTACGGAAGGGATCTTAGGAGTTGCTTTGTAAAACACTTTATTTTTTTCAGTTGCTTGACTGTTGGAATGGATTGAGGCTCCCAGATGTTCATAGGATGTCATTTTTGGCAACCACAGACCACTTTCCAACCGCCATCCAGCTTTTCTAAGTGTTTTGTAGCAAGGAGGGATTTCAGGTTATGTAGTCTGTGATATTTCCAGAAACAGAAATTATTTCTTTTTCCATTTTTGACTTTCACAGCAGCAGGAAATTCCCACAGAATTCCTGGAAGAAGAACATGATGAAGGAAACCACTTTCCCTACATATGCTTTTCATGGAACTGCCGATGAAGCAGGAGACGGGGCCAGAAGACACCACTTTCCCGGTGTCTCCTGCGAACTCTTTCCTCTCAGTGGTTGTTCTCACCTGTCTTCTTCTGCAGGTTCCTTTTTGTCGGGGCTCACTGTCCAATTTCTGTCCACCTAGGCTTGCTGAAAATGCAGAAGCCAATATTTCCCAACCTTCCCTACTCCAAGCAGCTATGCGTGCTCACACACACACGTACACGTGCACACACACTCCTGCAACCTCGAGGAACTTTCAAATGGAACTTATAAGGTGAGGACTTTTATTATTATTGTTGTTATTATTTTATATCTGAAATATGACATTTTGGACACATGGAGGTGCTCTAACCCCCAAATGCCTGTCTGTGTCTGCAAAGGAGCAGGCAGTGTAGGATGGGCAGGGACATGCAAAAGAACTTATCTTGTGCCATATGCGTTAGGCCTCACGTGTTTACAAAGCAAAAGAGGCAGCTGTGGGGAGGCGGAAAAAGGCCTGGACTCAGAGTTACAAGACCTGGGTTAGAGTACTGGCTCTGTCACTTGCTCTCTAAGTCTCAGTTCCCTCATCTGTAAACTCGGGGCAATGGTACAACTTCACATTAATATATAGCCTCAGCTGCAAAAGACTGGTTTAGGTTCTCTTGTTCCAGGCTCCCACAGACCCCTCATGCTTACCTGCTATTAACACTGTCGGTTAATGTCTGTCTCCCATGGTAGAAGGAGATCTCCTTGAGGGCAGAAATCGTACTTGTCTGGCTCCCACTGTGCCTGCCCTCCAGCACAGCAGAGTGGTCCGTGAACATTGGCTGAGTGAATGAAGAACACTTGGAAACTTGCATGGTTTCCTCTGGCCTCTTAAGCTGTTACGTATCCAAAAGAATAATTCCCGTTCTGCGATCATTGATCATCGGTAGGTTGCCAGGATACTACGAATCTATTTTTATTGTATGTAAATTTGATGTACAGGCATTAACAGGAGTTGATTCACTCACCATGTTACCTGACAGCTAGTTTTGGAAACTCGTTAGATTCTCAAAGGAGAATATTTTAGTAAGTTTGCTCCCCTGACTACTCAGGTGGTGATGTGCTCCCAGCACGTGTCTCCTCAGTAACAAGGCTTTACACGTGTGCACCCCCACCTTAAACATTTGTTAGAAGGCCTTTTCCTGTGCACTGACTTCACGTACTCCTCGCAACAACCCCATGAGATGGGCAGGGAAGGTATTCTTGCTACCAGCTGACAGATGAAGGAACCAATGTTCAGAGACATTAACTGAGTCACCACATACCATGCCGAGAGCGAGTTTGTGGCAGAGCTGGGCCTAGAATGGAAACACGTTTCTCACTTCACAGGCTGGTGTTCTTCACACAATCCGTTAGTTCAACCCGGTTGCATTTTGCGATGTTGCTTCAATGACATTTTTGTATCCCAACCTATTCCTGCTTCCCAGCTGCACCTCCCACTACTTCCATGGGCATACTCTGTGCTCAACCAGGGCCTCTCCCTCTTCCCTGAGCACATCCTCTTGCAACTTTCTGCCTCTGGATCTCTGCATCTGTTTCCACCGCTTGGTGGGCACCCCCCCACCCCCGCATCACTGCAAATTGGAAGAAACCCTAGGCATTCTCTTAATTCCAACTCAAAGACCACCTAACTTCATGAAACCTTTGCACATCAGCCCTGCTGGACGAGATCTCTCTGCCCTTGAACCCCGTCTTGTCCTAGAGGCATCTCCATACCTGCTTAATTCCCTTTACTCTATGATGTCCTTTGCTCTGTGCTCCTGCAGCCCCCTGTGCTCAGTTTTCACAGCACTTATTGCCCTGTGTTATGGATCTGCTTTTGCCCCTTGACTGTGAGCTCCTTGAGGACTGGAACCTTGTCTCATTCATCTTGTTATCTCTAGCACCCAGCACAGGACCTGGAACACAGACGTTGCTCCGAAAAATGTTGGACAAATGAGTGGATGGATGAATAAGCACTGCCCAGCACAATGCCCTGGATATAGTAATTGCAAAATAATAATGGACTGAATTGAGTCTTCAGCCAAATCTCATTTCTCTTCATCCTATCCCACTGGGGGATGGGATGAGAAAAGGTTCTTTGTCCTGCCTTAGGCTGTCAGTTCCACGCATGCTCTGGATTCCATCCCATACCTGCCTCCCCAGGCGCCTCACTCCATCAATTACCTCTTCTCTCCAGAATCTCTAATCTCTCCCTCTTCTCTGTCCGGCTCCTTTTCTTGCAGTGACTCACGTGCTCAGGTTTGTCCCCGCATTCTAAAAATAAGCACCCTCAACTGGATGGGCGTCCTCCTCCTCTCCGTCACAGCATCAAACTGTGCACCTCACTGTAGAGTAATCCGGCTGGGCCCTTTTTTGGAGAACCTTCAGTGTCAGCATCCGTAGATCTTTTTCTCGTGGGCTGGTCAGATGGCCCACAGAAGGCTCTTCCTGCTGCCAGAATTTGAGGGGCAGAGTCAGGGAAGAAGACGGGAGATTCGCAGCTTTCAGGATGTATACCTCCATTTAACTGCTCTGTTTTCAGTATGGGACCCCAGCCCTCGACGGTTTTCAGTACAAAGCTCCCAGCTCAGAGGCCGTCTGCTTTACCCTCCCCGGGGAATAACACTCCAGACTTCTGTCAGGGCAGGGAAGGGCCAGCCCCTAACTGGCGTTGACTGCAAGAGGGGATTTGGGAACAAATCTACTTCTTAAACAGTTTTCAAACAGCCTTCATTATTTTGGTGCCCACCCCTGTTCATCTTCACCTCCGTAGTTACCTGTTACATCCTTTGAAGATTTTGGGAGTAGGGAGTAAGTCAGGTTGCTTTTTGGGGGTGTTTTTTGCTTTTCCAGTAAGGTCTCAGGATTCCTAATTGGTGGCCTTCTTGGCTCTAAGTCAATTGCTACTCATCCATCTGCTTTTCAGCATCCAAAATTTAGTTGTCTCCTTTCCTGTTCTTCCGATCATCCCCCTCCCCGCAATCCGGACCTTCCAATCTTTTAAAAAACAATTTTATAGTAGTTTCAATGGGGTTTTTGGAGGTGAAGTTAGATGTGGAACTATGTGTTCCACCTTAACTACTCACCGTCATGGACATGGGTGTCTGCCTGCCGGTCTCATTCGCCTTGCACACCTTTGTTATCAAGCCCCTCTCCTTAAAACTCTCCAGACCCAGCTTGCATCATCGGGCTCTCTGACCATTCTTCTCTCGTAGCCCTCAAGCCCCGGAGTGCCAAAACCCCAAGCCAACTTCCTATCCATAAGCCCTCAGGCCTAGAAGTTCAGATGCCTTGCCAGTGCATCTGTGCTTCGTGACCGGTCTACTCCGTCTGACCCTTGGCATTTTCGCGTACTTTCCCTATTCTGACTCTCCTAACACGGCTGCTTCCAAGTAGAGTGTTGACTTCTGTCAAACACACAGGCGAGCCCGGATCCTTCTTCTCTCAAAGAGCAAAATTGGCAACAATGATAAACAACCACTATGCACTGAGTGTTTATCGTGTGCCGCTCGCCGTGGTTGACACCTCATCCACATGATCTCATTCCGTTCTTCATCGCTGCTAATTTTCAGGCAGATGGCATTTATTAGCCCCACTTTGCATAGGAAGAAACAGAAGATCAAGACAAGAAAGCCGCTTCCCCCAATTCACCAAGCTAGTAAGAGGCAGGGATGGAATTCACGCCCAGGTCAGTCCAAGTCTGCGCTCTTCCTACGACACTACACTGCCTCCCTCAAGGCATCAGAGACGGAGCTAGAAAGCAGAAGGCGAGAGGGTACTGAGTACCTGAACTGGAGAGAGTGGCCACCACCGATAAGCAGACCGTGGTGGAAGACGGAGCTAACAGAAAGGAAGCCTGGACTCCCTTAGCAAGCTCAGACTTTTACACTGCTTTATAGCCTGCCACACGAACAGTCACAACAAATCATTGAGAAAGTGCGCAGTCATGTTCGGGGTGATGGGAGTACTAAGCACCCTGACGTGATCATGGCACACAGTATGAGTGTACCCAAATATCATCTTGGGCTCCATGCATACGTACAATTATCATGGGCCAATTAAGAGAAATAAATTTAAAGGAGAGGGATAAAAAGACAGGAATAGAGAATAGAATAGTGGTTGCCAGAGGCAGGGAAAGCGAGGGGGGATGGGGAGCTGGGGAAAGGTTGGTGACTGGCACAAAGTTACAGAGTCACAGTTAGACAGGAAGAATAAGCTCTGCTGCTCTAGGATGACGATAGCCAATAATATTGTACTGTGTATTTCAAGATAGCCAGAAAAGAGGACCTCGAATGTTATCACTACAGAGAAATGATACACGTGTGGGTGATAGATACGCTAACCATTGTGGTTAGGTCATTATACAATACACGCGTGTATTGAACCAAGAAACTGTACCCCATAAACATGTACACTGAAAAAAATTAAGTTTAAAAAAAGAGAGAGAAAAAGAGAAAGTGTGCCGTCATATTTTGCAAACCCAATTTAGAGAACCAGGGGAGTGTAAAATGCACATGGGAAAGATTTCCTCTGGCTTCCTGCTTAAGCTGGTACAGCTAGTTTATGCTGTGGAAAGCCTGCTGCTCCAAAACATGGCAATGATGAACGGAATATAAAAAGGTAAACTCAAAACAGCGTGGCCAAGGCAAAAAAAAAGAAGAAGAAGAAAAAGATAAATGTCTCCATGTTGAAGTGGCAGGCTTGCTCGTCTGGCAGCAAAGCATAGTAGCCAGAAGTTAAGCTCCTGCGAGGTACAGCAGTCCTCTGAAAGTGCTCTGAGCAAGATCAAGGACAAAATCCAGGCTCACTGCTTAAAGCCAAGGACAAGGCTACCCACGCACCCACCAACTCCTGGCTGTAAGTCTGACAAAGAAAGAGCTACTGCCAAATTCTGCCAGGGTCTTTGGCTCTGATGAGCTGCAGGCTTAGGGAGGTGAGGACACAGACACGGTCTGTACTCAGAACTAGGAGCCAAGCGAAGCCACGGGTTGGCTCTGTGTGTGGATCTCCAATATGCCCAAGAGCACCCCGGGACCAGTGATATGAATGTGTCCAGCAAAATGGTTTTGATCCTAACAACCGACTAGTATTTTGCAAGAGTCCTTAAGGAGAGAAAATGCTCAATAGGTTGATTTCCTTCCATCATCAAACTCCCACTTTTGGAAGAGGCAAAATATACTCCTTTTAAAATGATCTTTTGAGGGCTGCCCGGGTTAGCTCGGTTGGTTAGAGCACAGCCTTGTGACAGCAAGGTCACGGGTTCGAGTCCCCACACCAGCCAGCTGCCAGAAAAACAAGAAAGTGACGTTTTAAAAAATGTTTGCAAACTATTTGCAAAACTAATCTACATAGTCTCGTGGTTCTTTTAAGATCTTGTTGGGCGGACTGTGAAGGCGGGAATGACGGTTATTGTGCATGAACGGTCAGCTACACTGTGTAAGTGTGGAAAGGGCGAGGGACTAACATTTATTGAGCAACATGGCATACTAGTAAAAGCATTGTCTCTGGGGCCAGATTTTCAGGGTTCTGATCCAAACTCTAATACTTATTTAGCCGTGTGACCTTGGGCAAGACACTTAATCTCTCCTTGCCTCTATTTTTTGTTTGTAAAATGGGGACAGGGTTCTTGTGGGAATTAAAGGGACTTAGAACAGTGTCTGGCACATAGACAGCACTATGGAAGAGTTAGCTATTATTGTTGGTCACCGATATGTGCTGCAAACGTCTTATTTAATAATCACAAAATTGTTAGAAAACTCTGCAAAGTATCTATTTTCCTTACTGTACCCACATGAGAAAGCTTAAGCAATGAGAGGTCAAACAAAATGACCAAAGGTGCACAACTACAGAGTGGCAGAGCCTTTAGATGCTGCCTAGTCCAAGGCTTTCATTTCACAGAAAGGCAAACGAAAGCTCAAAATAGGAAAGGGACATGCCTCAAGTCATTTAGTGAGTCAGTGCCAGAACTGGGCCTAGAACTCAACAGCAGGGTTCCTCCCTTCAGTGGTTCTCAAGCTTTGATGTGCATCAGAATCCCCTGGAGGGCTTGTTAGAACAAACTACTGGTCCCCACCCCCAGGGTTTCTGATTTAGTAGGTGTGGGGTGGGACCTGAAAACTGCATTTCTAAGTAGTTCTCAAATGACGCTGATGCTGCTGGTCTGGGGGCCCTACTTTGGGAACCACCATAGCACACCATATTTCACACATCTTTTTTCCTTTTTATCATGGACTACACAGTCTGTGATCTACAAACACTTTGAAAGCAATGGGAACCAGTGATGAAAACTAAAGAAAAGTACATAGCCAGCAGCGAGAAGGTAGGGTGACCATCCCACATCCCTGCTTTGTGTGGGACTTTCCCAGTTTTAAAATGGAAAGTTCTGCGGTCCAGGAAACCCTTCAGACTCAGAAGCACTGGGCTGGTCGGTCGCTCTAGATGAAGATGAACAAAATTCAGTGCCAGTTAACTGCCAAACACAGAAGGACATACAGAGAGCATAGTAATTGCTGATGAGTTTCTTTGAAAAGGATTCACTCATTTGTTCTTCTTCCAGCAAATCTGTACTGTGAAACTAGTGTTCGTAAGGCACTGTGTCAGGTGCTGTGCTCCTGGCCCTACTGATCCCATCCCACCACGGCAGAAGGTAAGAGTGACTCTGCAGTGAGCTTGGGGGACACAGGCCCACGCTGATGTACTCAGGGACACCTGGAAGAGGTGTAACAAAGAAACACGTCACATAGAAAGTTCTCAATGCACCACGATCAGCACTCAAGTATTTCCCTTCTGTCTTTCTTCCTCTAGAGGGAGTACTTTGTTGAGAAGGATTGATCGAAAATTTAGGAAAAGGAGGGTGAAATAATTAATAAATCAAAAAGTCCCAGGAGAGACAGAAGGCAAGGAGGGTCCTTCAGTAAGGGGGAAAACTGAGTTTTTTGTCCTTATCTTTCAGGGCCATGAGTATGTCCTTTGCTTGTCATAAATCAATGCTGACTTCAGTTACAGTGTAATCGTCAAGGCTAATTAATGCAAAACTTTAAAAAGGTAAATATCCTGATGAAGACTAGGGTGAGATATTTCAGCAGTGCCTGACAGTAGAGAGAAAAGATTGCGTGGTAAAGTGCTGTTACTTCTGTTCTGATTGTTAAAGGGTATACTCTTTAAGACACAATCTTAATTATCAGTCCTTTGACCTAAGATCCCTAAAGGTTTCTTTTTCCTTTCCTTTCTTTTTTTTTTTTATTTTTAAATTTTTTTAATTTTTTGGCAGCAGGCCGGTATGGGGATCCGAACCTTGGCCAGATGAAAGTTGACCTTACCAGTGATGTCATGTTGATAGCATGTACCCCTGATAGGATGTGATCAGAAGGGAATTTCACCTTTGCAGTATTCTTCCCCAAAGCAGTAACCCCATGAGAAAAACATCAGAAAAACACAAATACAGGGATCCTACAAAATACTTGGCCAGTACCGCAAAACTGTCAATGTTATGAGAAACAAGGAAAGAATAAGAACCATCACAGATGAGAGGAGACTGTACAAAAATGGTGACTAATTGTGATGTGTTGTTTTTGGAAGTGATCCTGGAAAAGAAAATGGATATTAGTGAAAAAACTGGTGAGCTCCAAACAAAGTCTGGAATTTAGTTAATAGTACTATAACAATATCAGTTTCTTAGTTTTGACAACTGTGCCATGATGATGCAAGATGTCAATGATAAGAAAAGCTGGGTGAAGAGAATGTGAGGACTTTCTGTACTATCTTTGCAACTTTTCTGTAAATCTGAAATTATTCCAAAATAAAAATTTCCTTTTTAAAAAATTAATTTTATTTCTATTTACTAGCATGACCAGTCCAAAAATGAAATTAAGAAAATATTTTCATTCACCATGGCATAAAAAAATAAAATGCTGAGCAATAAAATTTTCCAAAAAAGTGCAAGACTCATACAATAAAAAATACAAAATATTTCTGAGGAAAGATAAAGAAGATCTAAATAAGTCGATAGAAATTCCATGTTCATGGATTTAAAAACTCAATATTGTTAAGATGGTAATACTCTTCAGATTGATATATAGATCCAACACAGTCCTCACCAAAATTCCAGCAGGTATTTTTGCAGAAATTTACAAGCTGATCCTATAATATATAACAAAAAGAACCAAAAAGAAAAAGAAATCAAGTTGGAGGACTTTCACTTCCTGATTTCAAAACTTGCTATAAAGCAATTACTAAGTCTGGTACTAGCATAAGGATAGATATATAGATAAATGAAACAGAACTGAGAATCCAGAAATTAACTCTCGCACTTATGGCCAACTTATTTTTGACAAAAATGCCAAAAGAATTTAATGGGGGGAAAATAGCTTTTTAAACAAATGTTGCTGGCACAGTCAGATATACACATGCAAAAGGGACAAATTTAGTCCCTTATCTCACACCACATACAAAGATTAACTCAAAAAGGATCAGGTACTTGATCCTAAGTAAGAGATAGAACTTATTAAATTTTCAGAAGAAAACATAGAGGAAAATCTTCATGATGTTGGGTTAGGTAAAGAGTTCTTAAAAACAAAATCCATGAAAGAAAAAATAATAATTTGGACTTTATCAAAACAATATCTTTGCTATTCAAAAGATACTGTTATAAAATTAAAACACAAGCTACAGACTGGGAGAAAATATTTACAAATTATATATCCAATAAGGGTCTAGTGTACAGAAGAACTCTTAAAACTCAACAACAAAAATACAAACAGCCTAATTTTTTTTTTCTTTTTTTTTTTAAATTTTATTTTGTCGATATACATTGTAGCTGATTATTGCTCCCCATCACCAAAACCTCCCTCCCTTCTCCCTCCCCCCCTCCCCCCCAACAATGTCCTTTCTGTTTGCTTGTTGTATCAACTTCCAATAATTGTGGTTGTTATATCTTCTTCCCCCCCCCCCCGGTTTGTGTGTGTGTGTGTGCGTATGTGTGTGTGTGAATTTATATATTAATTTTTAGCTCCCTCCAATAAGTGAGAACATGTGGTATTTCTCTTTCTGTGCCTGACTTGTTTCACTTAATATAATTCTCTCAAGGTCCATCCATGTTGTTGCAAATGGCAGTATTTCATTCGTTTTTATAGCTGAGTAGTATTCCATTGTGTAGATGTACCACATTTTCCGTATCCACTCATCTGATGATGGGCATTTGGGCTGGTTCCAACTCTTGGCTATTGTAAAGAGTGCTGCGATGAACATTGGGGAACAGGTATACCTTCGACTTGATGATTTCCATTCCTCTGGGTATATTCCCAGCAGTGGGATAGCTGGGTCGTATGGTAGATCTATTTGCAATTGTTTAAGGAACCTCCATACCATTTTCCATAGAGGCTGCACCATTTTGCAGTCCCACCAACAATGTATGAGAGTTCCTTTTTCTCCGCAGCCTCGCCAGCATTTATCGTTCATAGTCTTTTGGATTTTAGCCATCCTAACTGGGGTTAGATGGTATCTCAATGTGGTTTTGATTTGCATTTCCCAAACAGCCTAATTTTTAAATTGGCAAAGTGCTTGAGTAGATATTTCTCGAAAGCAGATGTACAAATGGCCGTCAAGCACATGAAAAGATTCTCAACATCACTAGCCATCTGGGAAATGTAAATCAATAACACCATGAGAAACCACTTCACACCCACCAGGATGGCTATTATAAACAAAGCAAAGCAAACGGAAAGCACAAAGTTTTGATGATGTGGAGAAATGGGGACCCTCATACACTGCTATTGGAAATGCAAAATGGTACAGCTGCTGTGGAAATTAGTTTGGCAATTTCTCAATAAATGAAACATAAAATCACCATATGATCCAGAAATTTCACTCCTAGGTATATTCCCCAAAGAATGTAGAACATATATCCACTTGAAACCTTGCACACAAATGTTCATAGCAGCCTTATTCGCAATAGCCAAAAGATGGAAACAACCCAACTGATACATGGATAAACAAAATGCGGTCTATCCATACAACGAAATATTATACAGCCATGAAAATGAATGAAGTATTGATACATGCTACAACATGGATAAACCTTGAAAACATTATGCTCAGTGAAAAAAGCCAGTCAGAACATACATATTGCATGATTTCACTTATATAAAATATTCAGAACAGGCAGGGCTATAGGCACAGAAAGTAGATTAGTGACTGCCTAATGCAGGGGGTGGTAACAGGGATTGACTGCAAATGGGCAAGAGGGATGTCACTGAAGTGCTAAAAATGTCTAAAATTGGATTGTAGCGATGGTTCACCACTCAATAAATTTACTAAAAATCCTAAAAGTGTATACTTATGGTATGTAAATGATATCTCAACAGAAATTCTGACCAGCCACCAAAACAAACAAACACAAAACAACAAAACAGCCCCAGAAAGCTCATCTCTTCATGTCGACAATGTATTGGGCATCAAACAGCTCATTAGGCTGTTGTGCGATGTTGTAGTGTTGGTGGTGGCAGCAGTGACGGTAGGGGTAGTGGTTATCCCTTGAGGGCTGAGGGTCAAGTGATGATTTGGTCTTTTAAAATAAAAATTAAAAAGTCAATTAAAAAAGAATGTTGCTGGTTTGAGACTTGGAGTAGCAGCGAGGGCAAAGAGAAGTGGATGGAGTTTTTAAATATTCAGGGTGTGGAAGTGACAAGATTTTGTACTGATTAGATATAGGGAGTGGGGAAGAGTGAGCCTGCCTCAGACTGAGCATGCTTAGAGCTGAATTCCCGTTGTCCTCCCAAACTTGCTGTGCTCCTGTACTGCCAATCTCAGGGACTGGATCAGCATCCCGGCACACAGTAGGCATTCACTGATTGTCTCTGGAGTGAACAGAGT
The DNA here is from genome assembly GCF_027409185.1 of Cynocephalus volans. NCBI lineage: Eukaryota > Metazoa > Chordata > Mammalia > Dermoptera > Cynocephalidae > Cynocephalus > Cynocephalus volans. Next base: position 171,852,688 of record NC_084478.1, on the reverse strand, counting down.
ATGATGAATAGAGTAAAAATATACCTAAGCAAAGCAACCACTAGGTCCTGCCAAGAGGCCAGTCCTAAAGTCACCCTGAAGGTCGGCACAGCAGATGTCCAGCACGACTTCCCTCTCACTTTTCAGACCACTTGGGAAATCATCAGGTCCTTCCCTCCCCCAGAAGAACACCCACTTTTATATCAATCCCTCCTGCCTAGGACCTGCAAGTGTGGCACAGGCCAGGTTTTCCAGGAGTCTCATATCCTGTAAACCTTTACACAGGGCAATGGCGGGTGCATGTATAGCCCATATAAGCATGACGGGCATTTGGTATTGTACTAAGAAGCTCACTGTGGTGCCTGACAACTGGTGGATCTATGTTCAGTTTGGCCTCAGGCAGGGAGAGATTCTTCTCACCAAAGAGGTTTATTAATCCAGGGGTCTCCCTCCCCAGCCCTGACAGGCAGAAAACAGCTGCCAGTAACATTGTAGACACCGAGTGGTCAGTGTGGATATTTTACTGCTGTTCCCAGGGTTGACAAGTAGAGATACAGAACTACTTGTGGTTCCTGACACAGACACTAAAACGAGGAAGTGACCGTCCCAGTCCACGTTTCCAAGAAATAAAGAACTAGGTGGGGCATGCTAAACAAGCCCCCAGATTCAACCACCCCAGTGAACATTCCCTGGTTATAGAAGAGAAGTGAAATTTGCAGCCCAGAACCGAAATCTGGTTATGCGAGCAGTTGAATTGTGGGTGGAGACACTTGATGAAGTACAATTTTTTAACCCTCTTTTAGACAGTATCATTGAATAAACATCCTTTTCAATGATAAAAATCCAAGTCATTTCTGGCCCTTTTCCCAGAAGAGCTGTCAGGTTACACGAACCTTTTCTGGGCATGGAGCCCAGGACCCTAAGAGAGGTTCTAGAGAACATCTGGTCTGCTTGATATACAGAAGCCAGCACTGCATGCATGTCTTTGTGTGTATGTGTTTCTCCTGTGCTGACTCATGGCACTGTAGCCTCTCTGGAAACACCCCCACCCTTCTAGCCAGCCAGTTTACACACACCCCTTTGGCTCCTCCTTGATTCAAATGTTAGGTCAAGAGGAAAAAGGAAAACAAATTTAAGAGCTGCTTTTAAGTGTCTAGAATTTTCTGTGTCCCACCCTTGAGAGAAGAGACTGGCCCCAGATCTGACTCACTGCACTACAAGATAGACTCTCCTCTTAAAGCACCAACATTACTTGAGCCTTTGGATAAAACTGAAGAAGTGTCCGCAAGTATTGTGGACCCTGCAGGAGGCGGGGGGCTGGCAACTGGCGGTAAAGACAGGAAGATGGCAGGCTTGGGGCCCAACACTCAAGCAGACCCTGAAATTGAGCTTTTTGTGAAGGTAAGATTTCCAGCTATAATAATGACATACAGAATATATGATTTCTTGACACAGGAGTTCAACTTCTTAAAAAAAATGTCAACATTTGAGCTGAGATAAGGAAGAATTTTGTAATTATTTTCCCACTCTGAGTCCTAGGAGAATGTCTGGGTGTTTGACTGCTCTTAGATGTCAACAGGAAAACAGATCTCATCTGACAAAGGCAAGGTGATATGATGCAGTAGAAAGAGCGCTAGACTGGTCGGTAGTCAGCACCACGCTCTCCAGGTGAGCCAACCGGCCATCCCTATATAGGGATCCGAACCCGTGGCCTTGGTGTTATCAGCACCGCACTCTCCCGAGTGAGCCACGGGCCGGCCCTCGTCGGTAGTCAGAACGACTGAGACTGAATCGTATTCTCAGTGGCTTCCTATGTAACCTTGGAACAATCCCTCTCTCCCTCCATACCTTTGTTTTTCCGTCCATACAGTGCAGGAGCCTGACAGACAAAACGATCCTTAAGGGCTTTTCAGCTCTCACAATCTGTGTTTTATGAGATAGGTCTTAGAAGGCCTGAATGGGTGGAGGAGAGGCCCGAGTGTGGCCCGAGAGCCCCGTTTGCACAAATAGCCCAGACAGAACTTACTAAAATTCTCCCACAGCGGACAAACATCACAGCAGAGGCACATAGGTGCTGCGGGAGAAAAAAGCCAGGAGTCTGTTTGCCTGTTATGTGAGGAGGAGGCATTTAGAATGCTGTGCTTCCTCTTTTTGGTCTGCCCTGGAGTTTTTTAAAAACATGTACTAATTTTTCAGAAAAGCACTTTGGAAAACCCCTAAAGCAGGAGAAAGGAACATGTGTTTCCAAATGAGCTCATCAAGAAAAAAAAATTCCAAGTAGAAATTAGTTTCCTAAATCCTTGTTTACATTAACTGTTTAGTGTTTCCCTGCGTTTTCATTGACTATTGGAAGTATTCAGGATAATAATAATAATAATAATAATAATAAAATTTATATTGTGCCTGGCCCTTTTCTAAACATTTTACATATATTACCTCATTTAGTCCTAACAACTTAAAATGTAGATTACCATGAATAGCAGTAGTAGTACTAGTATCATCAGTAGTAGTAGCAATAGTGGGAATTACTTACTGCAATATTGTAGTAATACTGTCCTTGTCATTACTAGATAAGTAAACTAAGGCAATAAAGTTTAAGTAATTTGCCTCTAAAAGTATATAGCCTCTTGTTGGCTTACAAAGACATAAAATAAGGTATGCTTACCAATGTTAAATTAAACATCTGTTGTCCAAAATAATGCTTTTACAGCCATTTTAGATTATTTTACAACTGGTTACATATATACAACAATGACGTAATCAACCCGTCTTTTCAAAATTATTATAGAGAGTCTCTTGAATTCCTGCATAGCAAAGTAATCCAAGTAAGTGTTTTGCTGGACTATAGGGAATAAGAGCTATTTCTCTTATCTCTGGATTGTAGCAAAACATATGACTGCTCAAACAGGGTATAAATGAGCTCTAATTTCCTAAATGACTTTTTACATCTAACAGTTCCAAACCAGAGGTATTATCTCTTCATAAGGTAACTAAAGTGTTCATTTTGTCTAAACTGTTCGTTCAATTTAATCAGACTCCTCAAATCAGTTGTTGACAATGATCAGTGTGTTTATATTTGTAGACTTCCCATATTTGGGTGATAAGCTGGAAGGAGGGGTTGCAAATTACATATTGAATCAGCAAATGCTGAATTAAGTAATAGCTTTCATTTTAAAGTAACCAATCATTTACTGAGTACTTGCTATAGGGTAGGCACTGTACTAAGTGGTTTATTATTAGCCCCATTTTATGGATACAGAAACTAAAGCCAAGAGCAGTTAAGTAACTTTGTCCAAGGTCACATAGTTGGTGAAGGGCAGAGTCAGAATTCCAATCCTTTAAAACAGCTATGTCTAATACTATTATTTTCAATGGGGTGAATTTTTTAGTAAAGTTTTCCAGAATTTCATCAGGTGGAACGCTTTAGCTTTAAGCTTATCTAATGACATTAATACAAATTACAGATTTTCTAGAAGAACCTTGAGTACCATCTGGTCCAGCCTTTTTTACTTTGCTTTAAGATGTGTTCTACAGATCTCTAGGCATTTCATGGAAGATACTGAAAGGGGGAATAAAGATTAAGAAGGGTGAAAAATGCTAATGAGTAAGTTTAAAAAGCATTGTTATTTCCGAATGGTATCTCACTTGTAGACAATGTGGTATCTTTCTAAAGAGTAAATGAGTCTATGATTTCCTCGAGCTACCTCTGGCTGTGGTTTAAAAACTGTACCACAACTTCTTTCCCATACCGCTGACGGGATCCGTGAAGAGATTAAGCACTTTCCCATCACAATTAAGAATCTATATCATATCACCTATGTGTTCCATGTGGTCAATAAAAACATTGCCTTTCAGCTCTGAAAAGCTGAATGATTTGAACAAAATGTTTATGTGGGAACTAAAAACAAAGGATTTTATAACACACATTTTATTTTCCCTAAATACTGTTCATTTTTAAAGAATGTTTGCATTCTCTACCAAATACTGTAAAATTAGTTGTAGTAGATCTGTACAGAACATAAAATTATGTAACACTTGGGCCAAAATCCTGAAAGCAATACTTTTGGCAAAAACTTTTTTTAGTGTGTGGGAAGGAGGGTAGAGATAGTATTCTTCTCTGAATGTCTGGACCATTTTCAAACTCTTTTAGAACTACCGTAAAGACTGAATAACTAAAAAGTCCAGCAGGGTAAAGAAGTGCTTGAGAGTGTGGGTTCTGGGGGAGACAGTCTCAGATTTAAGTCAGAAGAGTATGTATGTCATCTGAGTGTAGGTGAGCAAGTCAGCCTCTCTGAGCCTCAGTTTCCTCACGTGATAATAGCAGAACCTATCTCACAGGATCACCCTCATTATGAGGATTAAATGAAATGAGTATGTAAAGCCTGCTAGTTGGCAACATACCAAATACTCAATAAATGTTAGCCATTGTTGCTATTATTATTTTTCATGTTTAGAAATTTTTATCACAAACAAAAAGAGAAAAAGTTCTTTTGGTGAATGCCCACATCCTGTCTCTGTCAGCTAAAGATATTTGAGAGGTAGGTAATTCATCAGTCAGGCTAGAGAATTTATATCCTAAAATTTTATGTGATGTCACTTTAAATCAGCATAACATAAACAGAAAAAAACTCCAGTTTTCCTGTAAAACTTAACTGCGTTTCCCCTACACTGCAGTGTTTTGACTGTCCTTTTGCCAAAGGTGATCCACCCTTCCTGGGGTGTCTATTATCAGACTCCGTTCTTCTTCCTGCCTCCCATCCCTAATCAGTTCTGATTGGATCCTTAGTCTGACTTCTTTACAAAAGACATGAAGCTGCCAACAGAACAACAATAAATATCATTTCCTCTTTTTCACCAACCGTCAGGGAAAAGGAAGTTTGCCAAAAAATTGAAATTATGCCCAGGGTTTCTGAGACCTTAGTATTGCTACAAATAACGGATCAGAGCAGCTGTAAGAGGAAGAACATTTTATTTCCTTCTACAGGCTACATACTAGTTGCTAAGTGACTGAAGCAAAAGAGAAACAATTGTGTCCAAGAGATGAGACATGCTGATAGCTTGGACTTGCATAGCTAGCATCTAATAGTGCCTGACAGGTACCAAGCCTCAAATAGACATTGACTAAATGAATGAATGAATGACTATGGCAAGGGAGAGAACTGAACTTATTTTAGAGATATTTAGTAGGTAAAATTGACAAGAATTACTATTGGATTTAATGTTAGGAGTAAAGCAGAAGGATGGTTCCCAATTTTCTAGCTTAGGCAATTGGGTGGATGGCAGCTCAGGCTGCTATAACAAAATAGCACATTTTGGGAGGTTTAAACAATGTAAATTTATTGCTCACAGTTCTGGAGGCTAGAAGTCCAAGATCAAGGGGCCAACATGGTTGGATTCTGGTGAGAACTCTCTTCCTGGCTTGTAGATGGGCTCCTTCTTGCTATGTTTTCATATGGCAGAGAGAGAGAGCAAGCTCACTGGAATCTCTTCTTGTAAGGACACTAATCCCATCATGAGGATCCCATCCTTATGACCTCATCTAAACCTAATCATCTTCCAGAGGCCCCTTCTCCAAATATCATCACGTTGGGGATTAGAGCTTCAACATATGAATTGGGGGGGGGAAACAATTCAGTCCACAGCAGGTGACAGTGCCATTCAGAAGATTAGGAGCCTTAAAGAAAGAATAGGTCAGTGTATGGAGTAAAGACAAGGGGCTAAATTCAATTTGGGACATATTGAGATTAAGGTGTCTAAAAATCTGTATCTCCCATGAGGACACTCCATCAGCTATAGCCATCTCAAGAAATAGCTGCCTTTTCTTCCTCATTTCTTTTACCATTGAGCCTGGAGTTGGAGTAGGTGCCCTTTAAGTATCCTTGCTCCTCGTTGCTGTTTCCAGACTGTTCTACCTCCCCCATCCAGAGAAATACCTAGCTTGAGTCTGATAAAATCAGACGAAACTGCCCACAACCCCTCCTTTTTCTAATAATCTTCCAAGCCCCAGGTTACTCTCCCTCATTTCTTGAGGATCATTGTCACTCTCTTCAGTACTACCCCAACGTGATTCTTGGTAGTTTTAATATCTAAACAAATGATCCTCTCAACACTCTGGCTCTCAAATCCTTGACTTCCTCTTCTCCAGGGTTCATGTTCTTTGTCATCTCTCAGGTACCCCCATCCCATGGTCATACCCTTACCTTTGTCATTGCAATGTCTGAAACTCCTGCATGATATCATTTATTTTTTCCCTGCTTTTTGATCTTTTCTATTTTAATACACTTTACTGAGATATAATTTACATAAAATAAAATGCACCCATTTTAAGTGTACAGATCAATGACTTTTGACAAACGTATACTCACAATGTAACCACCACTCCAATAAAAACATAGACTATATTCATGACCTCAGAAAGTTCCCTTGTGTCTCTTTGTAGTCAATTTTCTCCACTCTACTCCACCTACCACACCACCCCCCAGGCAACCACTGATCTGCTTTCTGTCAGCATAGATTAGCTTGCATTTTCTAGAATTTTCTATAGATGGAATGATACAATATATGCTCTTTTTTGCCTGGCTACTTTCACTCAGCATAATTATTTTGAGATTTGCCCATGTCATGTGTACATCAATAGCTTATTCTTTTTTATTGCTGAAGTACTCCATTGTATGAATGTCCTATAGTTTGTTTATCCATTCACCCACTGAAGGACATTTGCCTTGGTTCCAGTTTTTGCCTATTGTGAATAAAGTTGCTATAAACATTCATGTACAAGTATCTCTATGGTCATGTGCTTTAATTTCTCTTAGGAAAATACCTAGGATTGGAATTTCTGGGTCATATGATAGGTATGTTTTCAACTTTGGCAAACTCTTTTATTAAGCAGTTGTACTATTTTACACTCTAAACAGCAATGCATTTGAGTTCCAGTTGCTCCACATCCCTGGCAAAAGTTGTTACGGTCAGTCTTTTTATTTCAGTTATTTTAATATGGTTATAGTGGTATCTCACTGTGGCTTTAATTTGCATTTCCATGATAACTAATGATGAGCATTTTTCTGTCCTTATTTACCATCTGCACATCTTCCTTTGTAAAGTGTTCAAATCTCTTGCCCATTTTTAAAGTTAGGTAGCTTGTTATTGAGTTGCATGAGATTTTTATTCATGTTTTTTATATATTTTGGATACAAGACATTTCTCATTTTCTTAATAGTTCTTTTGAAAAGCACATTTCAGCTTTAGACAGATCCCACATAGATTTTTCTGGGTTTCTCTGTTACACACACACATAAAATGCACTTCCTTACTGACAGATCTTGGACGTGACCAGCGCCATTGTGCACACGATAAGCACAAAATAGCCGCCGGCCTTGTATTCCACTCCAACCCCAAAGCCCTCCCTGCTTCCCTTTACGAGAAGCCTTTTTACTTCTGCAAAACAGAAACCCTTTTGCTTCTGCAAGGGCGCATTTCCACCCTGCTGGCATAGCTTTGCATCAGCATCATGCCCCTCCTTGATGGCATCAGCCAGCCCTTGACGCACTGTGTAAGCTCTTGTACTCCCACACCTGGTGCTGTCCTCCATTTTGAGGACAGCCCTGGGCTGCCCTCCCCTTTGAACACAGCCCAGCAGATTCTTTTCCTTTAATAAAGCTTGATCAGTAACCAGCATCTCAGCTCACTTTCTTTCACTTACTTTGAAGAATTTATCTCTGTTTAAAACTGAGAGTTGATTTGGGGGAGTATTTTTAATATCTGCTTTTATTATATATTATATAAATTTAAATTTTACATGAGATATGTTTTAAAAATTACATGCAATATGTATCACAAAGGCTTAATCTCTTTAGTATACAAATATTTTTTCCAAATCAATAAGGAAAAAGTCATCACCTTAATAAAAAAATGGAAAACTGTCATTGAACAATTCACAAAATAAGAAAGTCAAATGGTCAATTGAGATATGGAAAGACACCTTTCAGGAAGGAAATTTGGCAGGATCTATCAAATGGGAAATGTGCATACTTTTTACTCATCATTCTCATTTGAAAGATTAACCCTAAAGATATAATCTCAGAAGTGGAACAAGTTATATGCCAAGAAATATTTGTTGCTGAAGTATGTAGAGTAGCAAATGGTTACATAAATTCTCATCATATATATAATTTATTATTATTATGAATTCATCGCGCTTGTAATTTTATGTACAATGACACTATTTGATTCATTATTTTTCTCTGCCCATACATAGACGGTAGAATCCATGAGATTAAGGACTTCCAACTTTGTCTCCAGCAACTAGCTCATTTCCTAGTAGGCACTCAGGACATACTTGTTGAACAAACGAATAAACTGAGTCCTTTCTTTACTTAATAGGCTGGAAGTGATGGGGAGAGTATTGGAAATTGTCCCTTTTGCCAACGCCTTTTCATGATACTCTGGCTGAAAGGAGTTAAATTCAATGTAACTACTGTTGACATGACCAGGTAAGAGAAATCTGAATATGTTGAATTCTGGGGATTGATATGGGTAGATACCAATACAGTGTTGGTGTTTGTATAATGTGTACTTTATCTAGAGGACTAATTCTGCTTATTTTCAATAATCATAGAAAGCCTGAAGAGCTGAAGGACTTAGCCCCAGGTACCAATCCTCCCTTCCTGGTGTATAACAAGGAGTTGAAAACAGACTTCATTAAAATTGAGGAGTTTCTAGAGCAGACACTGGCTCCTCCAAGGTACGGCATTTTACAGGACACTATTGTACTTAAGATAAACTATTTTATTGGCCTGTTTATTGTAGATTGAGGATCCTGTTTTAGTCCGTTTTGTGTTGCTATAACAGAAATACCTGAGACTGGGTAATTTATAAAGAACAGAGGTTTATTTGGCTCAGGATTCTGGGACAGCTGCATCTGGCACGAGCCTCAGGCTGCTTCTACTCATGGCAGAAAGTGGCAGGCAGCCGGTGGGTACAAGCAGATCACATGGCGAGAGGAAGCAAGTGAGAGGAAGCAAGAGAGAGAGAAGGTGCCAGGGTCCTTTAAACAACAAGCTTTCACGGGAACTCACTCATTACTCCCCCCTCCCCAAGGGAGAGCATTAATCCATTCATGAGGGATCCGCCCCCATGACTCAGTCAGTTTCCAACACTGACACATTGGAGATCAAATTTCCACATGAGTTTTGGAGGGGACAACACATCCAAACTCCATCATTCCGCCCCTGGCCCCTCAAAACTCATGTTCCTCTCACATACAGAATACAATAATTCCATCCCAATAGTCCCAAAAGTCTTAGCTTGTTCCAGCACCAACTTAAAAGTCCAAAATCCAAAGTCTTCTCTGAGACCAAAAGCAAAAGTCCTTCCAGCTGTGAACCTGTAAAAGTCAAAACCAAATTTATCTACTGCCAAGATCCAATGGTGGAACAGACATTGGGTACACATTCCCATTCCAAAAGGGAGAAATAGGCCAGAAGAAAGGAAAAACGGGCCCCAAACAAGTCTGAAACCCAGCAGGGCACACATTATGTCTTAAGGCTCCAAAATAATGTACTTTGACTCCAAGTCCTACATCCTGGGCACAGTTGGGCATCTGGGCCCCCAAAGCATCAGGCAGCTTCATTCCCACAGCTCTGCCAGGCACAGCCCAGTGGGCCATGCTGGTGCCTGTGGCTTTTCCATGCCTGCATTTCATGTTACCAGTGGCCCCAAAATTCTGGGGTCCTGGTGGCAGCCCTGCTGCATTGGCTCTACTAGACATTTCTCTGGTGGGGGCTCCCTGTGAGGGCTCTGAACCCACTTTTCTGCTTGGCATTGCTCTAGTAGATGGCCTCTGCAGTGGCTCCGCCCCTGTGGCAGGTCTCTGCCTGGGCCCCCAGGCTTTTCCGTACATCCTCTGGAATCTGGGTGGAGGCTGCCAGGCTTCCACTGCTCTCACATCCTGCCAAGCCTGCAGACTTAACACAACATGGACGCCACCGAGGTTTCAGGCCTCTACTCTCCAGGGCTGCTGCACGAACCACACTTGGGGCCACTCCAGCTGGAGCAGCTGGGATGCAGGGAGCAGGATCCTGAGGGCAGCTGCACCCCAGGTCTGTCTTCCAGGATAACTCAGTCCTTCTAGGTCTCAGGGCCTGTGATAGGTGGGGCACCCTTCCAGACTTCTGAAATGGCTGCAGGGCTTTCCTCTCATTTTCTCCGCTATTAGCATCTGGCTGCCTCACCACCAAGATAATTTCTTTAGCAACCAGTTTATCTGTTTCACCCTTGCATTTTTCTCCAGCTCTCCATTTCTTTACTGCATGGCCAGGCTGCAAATTGTCTAAATCTTTACGCTCTGATTCCCCTTTAAATTCTGGCTTTATGTCATGCCTTTGCTCCCATAACTCAGAGTAGTCTGTTAGAAGTAGTCATGCAGTGTTCTTAATGCTTTGCTGCTTAGAAATTTCTTCCACCAGATAGTCTGGTTCACAATTCCTAAGTTCCAACTTCCACAAAGTCCTAGGGCATGGACACCATGCAGCCAAATTCTTTGCCAGTTCACAGCAAGGGTGATCTGTGCCCCAGTTTCCAATAAACTCCTTCTGATTTCTACCTAAGACCTCCTTAGAATGGTCTTTACTGTCCATATTTCTATCAGCATTCTGCTCACCACCACCATTTAACCAATCTCTAAAATGTTCCAAACATTCTCTCATCTCTTTGTCTTCTTCTAAGTCCTCCAAACTCCTCCAGCCTTTGCCCATTACCCAGATCCAAAGCTTCATCCACATTTTCAGGTATCTGTTAAGCAACACCCCACTCCTCAGTACCAATTTTCTGTTTTAGTCCGTTTTGTGTTGCTATAACAGAAATACCTGAGACTGGGTAATTTATAAAGGAAAGAGGTTTATTTGGCTTACGATTCTGGGACAGTTGTATCTGGCATGGGCATCAGGCTGCTTCTACTCATGGGGAAAAGTGGCAGGCAGCCGGCGGGTACAAGCAGATCACATGGCAAGAGGAAGCAAGTGAGAGGAAGCAAGAGAGAGAGAGAGAAGGTGCCAGGGTCTTTTTAAGCAACGAGCTCTCGTGGGAACTAATAGAGCGAGAACTCACTCATTTATCCCTCCTCCCCAAGGGAGAGCATTAATCCACTCTTGATGGATCCGCCCCCATGACTCAATCAGTTTCCAACACTTCCACACTCGGGATCAAATTTCCACATGAGTTTTGGAGGGGACAGCACATCCAAACTCCATCAGATCCTTACTAATTTAAAAGTGCTTTGGGATTTCTGGGCCTACGTGTGAAATGACACACATGCATAAACCTCCTCTCCAACTTCAAATACACAAAGATGATAGCTGTAATATTTTGAATTTTTTTTTAATCCATAGCTTACTTTAAAGCAAGAAAGTAAATTCTCTGTGGTCTAGAAATACAGAAGGAACCCACAGTGGGATGGGAATGAGGGGGTGGGGTACTAATATAGTATAACCTGAGGACTGGTCAGGACTGGGCCTTAACAAACCCAACTCAAGGGCTACAGGCCAGGAAATAGATTCAAGCAGTTGTCAGAGGCCAGAACTGCACTGTCTACACTTGAATGACACCTGCATATCTCCTCCCACCCATGATAATGTCTAGAAACAAGAAGCATGCTGTATTCATTTTCTATTGCTGTGTAACAACTTATTTCAAACTTAGTGTCTTAAAACAACACTCACTCATTGTCTCACAGTTTCCATTGCTCAGTAGTCTGGCATGGCCTACTAGGGTCCTCTGCTCAGGGTCTCGCAAGGCTGCAATCAAGGCATGGTTCAGGGATACAATTCTTACCTGGGTCCCAGGGTCATCTTCCATGTTCATTCATGTTTTTGGCAGAATTCAGTTTTCTGCAGCTGTATGACTGAGATCTCAGGTTACTGGCTAACTGTTGGCCAGGATCAGTTTTTAGTTCCTAGAGGCTGCTTTTTCTTCATAAACAGTTCACAACATGGTTTTTTGCTTTATTCCTCTGAAACTAGCAGGAGAATGTCTCTGATGCTTCACCCTCTTTTAAGGGCTTTCTTGGTTAGGTTGTGCCCTCCTAGGATAGTCTCTCATTTGATTAACTCCAAGTCAACTGATTAGTAACCTAACCATAGACATGACATCCCTTCATATTCACAAGGCTCACCCACACTCAAGGGTAGAGCATGATACACCAGGAGGTAGTAATCTTGGAGGCCATTTTAGTATTCTGTTTACCACGTCTGCCTATGGCCAGGAACCAAAGCAGACTCCCCCAAGTGAGACAGGGTCCCAGGACTACATTCTTCATTTTAAATATTTTGTAGTTTCCACTTTTTCTCTTTTTTTCTTTTTTATCCCATGAATTATTTTATTTATTTTATATTCATGAAGGTTTTGTTGTTGTTTTCTTTTTTACTTTCAAAAGCAAGGAAGATGTCTATCTCTTTGGAATTGATTTCCAATTCTCTTGAATAATGATTAGAGATTTCCATATAATATACCACTATATTATTCTTTTAGTTAGAATTTACCTACATAATATTCTAGACCTTTATTTTCAGTATTTCTGAAACAGTTTGTTTTAAGTATGTACCTGGTGTCTAGCATATAGCAACAAACAATTGTTGATGGGGGGCAGAGTAACAAGCAGAGCTTTTTGTGGAAATTTTAAGGTCCTTAAACACATGGCCAGTTTTCCCATCAGAACATTTGCCAAATTCTGAGGTTGCTCAGGGTGGGAGAGGAAAAAAAGACTATATAGAAAAGCTTTGAAAAAGTAGAACAGGATTTCCTGTCTCCTGAGACAAAAATTTGAGTTTAGTACCTTCCAAGGTGAGGATTCCCTGAAGAATATTCCAGGTACTCATATAAAAATCCCAGTGGACCAGGGTGAACCGGTTATAGACTAAGCCTTTCCAGGACCCTAACACAGCCTTGACTTACCACAGCCTCTGATTCAGTTAAGATTATCAGCCACCACTCTAACTTCCCAGCAAATGAATAGGTGCATGTCCTCTAGAAAAAAATAAGTTTGAGCCTCTACAATTTTTATGCATGCCTGTCATTCAATAAAAATAACTAGAAACAACAAAATACAGGACTATATGATGAAAGAATAAGAGTGAAAAAAGAATAGAAATAAATCAGCAAGTGAAAAAAGACAATAGAAATAAATCAGCAAGTGATCCAAACATTAAAGTTAGCTAAAAAGAATTTGCATATAACTATAATTGATATAAGCTCAAGAATGTAGAGGATAATACAGAGAAAACAAATGTAAAGGTAGAGACTTTCACCAAAGAATTAGAACATATTTTTAAAAGAACAAATGAAATTCTATAACTGAAAAATGAAATATCTGAATTTAAGAATTTATTACGTGGATTTAACAGCAGGTGAGATATAGCATAAGAGATGCATAGTGAGCTGGAAGATAGGCATATAGGAAATATCCAAACTGATGCAAAGAGAGAAAAATGAATAAAAATCCATAAAATAACAGTAGAGACATGTGGGACTCAGGGAGAAATATGACATATGTGTAGAGTCCCAGAACATGAGGAGAAAGAGAATGGGAAAAAAGCAGTACTTAAAGAAGTAATTTTCATCCAAAATTGATGAAAAACAACTACACATAATTTCAAGAAGGCTTAGAACTCCAAACAGAAACAATTCAAAGAAAACCACATGAAGGCACATCATAGTGATTTCTTCAACCAAATACAAAGACGAAATTTTCAAAAGAAACTAGAGAACAGAGACACTTTCTTTCAAAGAAACGACAATAATACTACATCTAAAATCTCCACAGGAAGAAAATGGAAGCCAAAAGACAATGAAATTCATTCTCTCACTCTCTCTCTCTCTCTCTCTTTCTCCCTCCCTCCCTCCTTCTCTCTCTCTCTCTCTCTCCCTCCCTTCCTCCCTCCCTCCCTCCTTCTCTCTCTCTCTCTCTGTCTCTCTGGTGCCTGGGCGGTATGGAGATCTGACCCTTGACCTTGGTGTTATTAGCACCATGCTCTAAACAACTCAGCTAACTGGCGAGCCCAAAATTATATCTAAAAGTGCTGAAAGAAAATAACTTCCAACTTGGAATTATATGTCTAGTAAAAATATCTTTCAAAAATAAAGGCAAAATAAGGATGTTTCAGACAAAGAAAATCTAATAGAATGTACTGTCAGCATTTCTTTGTTAACATACATACTTGAAGGAATTCTTCAGAAAGAAGAAAAATGATCCCAGAAGGAAATATGGAATTGGATTAAGCAATGAAGAGCAACAGAAAGAGTAAATATGTGGGTAAATACAAAAGAATATTAACTGAACACTGACTGTAAGAAAACAGTAACAGTAATGCCTTGTGGGGCTTAAAATGTATGTAGACTTCTTAAAATACAAGAAAACAATTCAAAAGATAGCAGTGTAGCAAGGAGAATAAAAGATTTTTAAATTTCTAAAATTATCAAGAAAAGAGTAGGAGTGGGCCGGCCCGTGGCTCACTCAGTAGAGTGTGGTGCTGATAACACCAAGGCCACAGGTTCGGATCCTATATAAGGATGGCCGGTTTGCTCACTGGCTGAGCATGGTGCTGACAACACCAAGCCAAGGGCTGAGATCACCTCACCGGTCTTTAAAAAAAAAGAAAGAAAGAAAAAGAAAAGAGTAGGAGTAATAATTTATCTAGGCTGTAATAATTGATTCTAGACTCTTATATTTTAAAGTAAACATTAAAAGAACAATAAAAGAATGTGTAAATACATGTTAATAGAGGAAAAATGTAAAAATAAAAAGTATTTGGACACCTAGCACCAAGATCTTGGTTTATAAACACCATTCATTCTCCACTAAAAGGTTCTTGTCTTGGGCTTCTTGGAGAAATAGCTGATTCTAGGGCTGAGGCAATGAAAATACAAGATGAGTCTGGAGCATCTTATTGTGCCAGAAATTAGGAAACATTTAAAAAAACCCAAGTTTGGAGGTATGTCAAAAGGATACAGGAGTCAATCTAAAAGAGTTCCCTATGGCCAAAGCTGGAACAATTTGGACAACAAAATAAATAATGCACTATAACCCAAAGTATAAAATAAATATTAATAAGTCATGCTGATATAAGTAAATTATTGACTAAATAAACAACTGGGGGAGAATCACATATCTGACAAAGGACTTGGTTCAGAATATTTAAGAATTCTCAAATCCCAACAATAAGAAAACAACAACTCAATTTAAAAATGGGCAAAAGACAGTGCCACGGGGCTTGCCCAGGGTCCGGAGGCTAGGAGAGGGGGCCTGGACCCTCCTCCCACTACCAGGCATATTGCCAGTGCCATGGGGCCTGCCCAGGGTCCTGAGATATGGAGCCAGAGACTGGACCCCCTCTCACAACCAGGCACACCACCAGCACCACCACCAACTAGGTAAGGAGCATGCCAAAAACATCACTTCTATGTGCATGGCCCACCACAGCCACCACAATAACCACAGCTGCCACAAAAGTGGCTAGATGCCACAACCACCATGCAAATGGTCCACCAGCCACTGGAGTGCATTAACAGAAGGAGAGTCACCAGCAGAGACTAAAGAAAAGAAGAGAATGTCTCTCTCCACAAAGCTCATTCCAGAGTGACAGAAAAAGCATTCGCTCTATGATAATATTGGGGGACCTGAATGTATCTCTCAGCATTGGACAGATCATCTAGGCAACAAATCAACAGAGTAACCATTACTCTTTCAGAGGGAGAGAAGAAATCTAGGGGGGAAGGGGGGAGGGAGAGGGGGATAGGGAGAGATTGGACAAGGGGCATAAAGAATAAGTATGATTTGTGGGAATATATATGCTAATAATATTGATTTGATCAGCATATGTCAACACTGAACCCTCAAAATATGTATAATCAATTATGATTTAATAAAAATTTAAAAAATAAAAAAATAAAAATGGGCAAAAGATTTGAATGGACACTTCATCAAATAAGATACTGGCAAATAAGTACATGAAAAGATGCTCAACATCACTGGCCACTAGGAAAAATTTCAAATTAAAACCACAATGAGATATCAACACACACCTATTAGAATGGCAGAATGGCCAAAATAAAAAATTTTGACCATACCAAGTGCCGATGAGGATGCAGATCAACTGGAACTTTCATGCATTCCTGGTAGAACTGCAAAATGGTACAGCCCTTACAAAGAACAGTTTGGGTGTTTCCTATAAAGTTAAACATAACTTACCATATAATCCAGCAATCTCATTCCTGGGCATTTACCCTACAGCAGTGGTCCTCAACTGGGGGAGATTTTGTCCCCTGGAGATATTTGGCAATATCTTGAAACATATCTGGTTGTCAAGGCTGGGGAAGTAAGGGGAGGGTTGCTTCTGGCATCTAGTGTGCAGATGCCAAGGATGCTGTGAAACACCCTACAATGCACAAAACAGCCCCCACAACAAAGAATTGTCTGGCTCAAAATGTCCATCGTGCTGCTGTTGAGAAATATTGCCCTTAAGAAATGAAAACATATGTCTGCCCCAAAACTAGTACAAAAGTGCTGATGGCAGCTTAATTCATAATTGCCCCAAACTAGAAACAACCCAAATGCCCTTTACCTGGTGATCAACAAACTGTGCTAAATCCATACTATGGAATACTACTCAACAATAAAAATAAATGAACTTTTGATACACACCACAACTTGAATAAATCTCAAAGGCATTATATTGAGTAAAAGAAGCCTGTCTCACTAGGTTAAATATGGCATAAATCCATTTATACAGCATTCCTTAAAAAACAAAACTATAGTGATGGAAAAAAAGATCAGCAGCTGACAGGGTTTAGGATTGGGGGAAAGTGTGACTATACATAGATAGCATGAGGGAGTTTGGAGAGGTGGTGGAACAGTTTTGTATCCTGATTTTGGGTGGCTGTTACATAACACTATTCATTATTAAATTTTGTACATATTTCAAAAATGTTTTGCTGTAATTTTAAAAATATAATTTAAATGTTTAGAATTGTTTAATTTAAAAGGATTCAAGAAAGGAAAGAAACAGGAATGTAAAATAGCTGGATAAGACACCAGGTATAAACTCAAAAAGGTCAGTCATTACATCAAATGTAAATGGACTAAATATTACTATTAAAAAATTAAGCTCATTAGGGTGGATATAAAAGTCAAACCCCAATTGTATGTTGCTTATAAGAGACTCACTTTAAATATAAGTATACAAAGAAGTTAAAAGTAAAAAATGGAAGAATGCATACCATGAAAATATTATCTAAAAGCTATTGTAAATGGTCTTGCTTTCTTGATTTCTTTTTCTGCTAGTTCATTGTTGGAGTATAAAAACACCACTGATTGTTGCATGCTGATTTTGTATCCTGCAACTTTAATGAAATTGTTTATCAGCTCTAAGAATTTTTTTGTAGTGTTTAGGCTTTTCTATTTATAGGATCATATCATCTGCAAATGGAAACAGTTTGACTTCATCTTTTCCAATCTGGATGCCCTTTATTTCTTTCTCTTGCCTGATTGCTCTGGCTAGTAATTCCAATACTATGTTCAATAGGAGTGCTGAGAGACAGTATTCTTGTCTTGTTCCCTCTCTTAAGGGATTTCCCCATTCAGGATGATATGGGCAGTGAGTTTGTTGTATATGGCTTTTATTGTGTTGAAATACCTAGGAATAAATTTAACCAAGGAGGTGAAAGATCTCTACACTGAGAACTACAAATCACTGTTGGAAGAAATTAAAGAGGACATAAAAAAACGGAAGGTCATTCCATGCTCTTGGGTTGGAAGAATTAACATTGTGAAAACATCCATACTACGCAAAGTGATCTACGGATTCAATGCAATCCCCATCAAAATACTAATGACATTCTTCACAGAAGTAGAAAAAACAATCCTAACATTCATATGGAACAACATATAACATATAAGACCCCATATAATATATAATAACAATAATATATTATATATATGTAACACATAATATATGACTCCAAATAGCCAAAATAAACATGAGCAAAAAATAAAATAAATAAAGCCAGAGGCATAACAGTACTTGACTTCAAATTATACTACAAAGCTATAGTAGCCAAAACAGCATGGTACTGGCATAAAAACAGACACTTTGACCAAAGGAACAGAATAGAGAAACCATAAGTAAACCAACAGACTTACAGCTAACTGATCTTCAACAAAGGCACCAAGAACATACATTTCGGAAAAGACTGCCTCTTCAATAAATGGTGCTGGGAAAACTGGGCATCCATACATAGAAGAATGAAACTTGACCCTTATCTCTTATGATATACCAAAATCAACTTTAAATGGATTAAAGACTTCAATATAAGACCCAAAACTATAAAATTCCTAGAAGAAAACATAGGGGAAATACTTGAGGAAGTTGGTCTGTTTAAAGACTTTATGAATATGACCCCCAAAGCACAGGAAACAAAAGAAAAAGAAAAAAAAAAACAGATGAGATTATATCAAACTGAAAAACTGCACAGCAAGGTAAACAACAGAATGAAAAAACAACCTACAGAATGGGAGAAAATATTTCTCAACTATGCATCCAGCAAGGAATTAATATCCAGAATATACAAGGAACTCAAAACAGCTTGACAGTGAAAAAACAAATAGTCCAGTTTAAAAATGGCCGAAAGAGCTGCATAGACATTTCTCAAAGAAAGAAATACAAATGGCCATAGGTATATGAAAAAAATGCTCAACATCACTCAGCATTAGGGAAATGCAAATCAAAACCATATTGAGGTATTATTTCACCCCACTTAGACTGGCTATTCTCAAAAAGGCAGAGAATAACAAATGCTGTCAAGGATGCTGAGAAAGGAGAACCCTCCTACACTGTTGGTGGGACTGTAAATTGGTGCAGCCATTATGGAAAACAGTACTGGAAACTTCTCAAACAACTACAGATAGAACTACCATATGATGCAGCAATTCCACTGCTGGTATACACCCAAAGGAATGGAAATCATCATGTCAAAGGGATACCTGCACCTCCATGTTTATCGCAGCTCTATTTACAATAGCCAAGAGTTGGAACCAACCTAAATGTCCATCATCAGATGAATGGATATGGAAAATGAGGCATATCTACACAATGGAATACTACTACTTGCCACAAAAAAGAATGAAATACTGCCATCTGCAGAAACATGGAGGAACTCAGAGAAAATCACGTTAAGTGAAATAAGCCAGGCACAGAAATAGAAATACCACATGTCCTCAATCATAAGTGGGATCTAAAAAATATTATATAAATGCATTGAATATACTAATTATCCTGATTGGAGCATCACATATTGCACACAGGTGTTAATATTCAACTCTGTACCCTTTTATTGTATAATCAACTGTTACAATAAGAAATAAATAAAATAAAATAAAAATTAGCTAAAGAAAGCTAGCACATCTATACAGATATCAAACTCAATTTAAGTCAACAAGCATTAGCAGGGATAAAGAACATTTTCCAGTGATAAAAAGGGTCAATAAACCAGGAAGGTGTCAAAATCCTAAATCTGTACATTTTCAAAATTTAAATATTTGTCAGAGCTAAAAGAAGCAATAGAAAAATCCAAAGTAAGAGCAGGAGATTTTTACACATCTCTTTGATAGAACATGCAGAAAAAAATATGGTAACAATTTAGATCATATTGATACAATTAATAAACTGGACTAGACTTTCATAGACACTGCATAGAACGATAAATTTATTCTATACAATGGCTGTACGACAGCTTTCTTCACTCTGATTCTACTTTATTGCTGACTGTAAATCTTTTCACTACAGTATTGCTGACCACTAAACCAACATAGACATCTTCATTAATCTGCATTCAGATCCAAATGCAGTATAGCTCAGACACAATATTTATGAAGAATTACAGAATTTTAGAGCTGGAAGACACCTTCTAGGTCATTCAGTTCAGCCTTCTCATTGTTTGGGCATAGAAACTGGGGCCCAAAGAAGTTATAAACTTGCCAGTATCATTTTGTTCTCTTTGACCCATTTTTGCCACTTCTATTCAACATAGTGCTGGAAGTTCTAGTGAAAGCAATTAAGCAAAAAAAAAAAAAAAGAAAAAGAAAAAGAAAAGAAAAGAAATAAAAGGCATAAAAGCTGTAAAGGAAGAACTACAAAGGGAGAGAGCATACTTAGGGATTCAAAGTGGAGTGGTGGAGAAAGGGAGTGGGGAGGGAGGCTGGGGATAATTGGGTGGGGGACACGGGGTACAATCACAATTTGTGGTAATGGGCATGCTGCTAGTATGGATCTGGCCTTCACATCCTGGGCACAAGGGGTGACAATCAGCTTTCTATCTCATGAATATTCATAACCAATAAAAAATTTTTTAAAAAAACTATTTGCAGATAATATGTTCTTGTGTGTAGAAAATTCTAAGAGATTAACTAAAATAATATTAGAACTGATAAATAAATTCAACACAGTTGCAGGATACAAGATCAACATACAAAAATCTATTGTATTTCTATACACTATCAATAAATAACCCAAAAAGGAAAAATTTTTAAATTCAGTTTTCAATAGTAACAAAAAGAATAAAATATTTAGGAATAAATTTAACAAAGAAGGAGGAATACTTGTACACTGAAAACTATAAAACATTGCTGAAAGAGATTAAAAAGACTGTCTTAGTCAGTTTGGGCTGCTATAACAGAATACCATAGACTTGGTGACTTAAACAACAAATGTTTATTTCTAACAGTTCTGGAGGATGATAAGTCCAAGATAAAGGTGCATGCAGATCCAGTGTCTAGTGAAGGCACTCTTCTGGGTTGCAGACTGCTGACTTCTCATTGTGTCCTCACATGGCAGAGAACATCGAGAGCTCTCT
Organism: Cynocephalus volans; assembly: GCF_027409185.1. Taxonomy (NCBI): domain Eukaryota; kingdom Metazoa; phylum Chordata; class Mammalia; order Dermoptera; family Cynocephalidae; genus Cynocephalus; species Cynocephalus volans. Next base: position 171,831,814 of record NC_084478.1, on the reverse strand, counting down.
TGGGTCCCTTTTATAAGGGTACTAATCCCGTATGTGTGAGCTTCACCCCTATGACCTAATTTTTCCTCCCAAAGGCCCCATGTCCTGATACCATCATGATGGGGTTAGAATTTCAACATATAAATTTTGGGGACATGAACATTCAGTCCCTAACAAAAATCTAAATAAGTGGAATAATATCTGTATTAGTTTCCTTGAGATGCCATAACAAAGTACCACAAACTGGGTGGCTTAGAACAACAAAAATTTGTCTCACAGTTCTGAAAGCTAGAAGTCTGAAATCAAGGTATCATGAGGGCCATGCTCTGAAACCTCTAGGGAAAGTATTCTGCCTTGAGCTTTCCTAGCTACTAGTGGTTTTCCAGCAATCTTTGGTGTTTCTTGGCTTGCATAACTTGTAGATGCATAACTCTAATCCTCCATCTTCACATGGCATTCTCCCTGTGTCTCTGCCTCTTCACATGATGTTCTTCTTTAAGGATATGAGTCATATTGGATGATAAGCCCAACTCTATTCGAGTATGGCTGCATCTTAACTAATTACATATGTAATGACCTTATTTTCAAATAAGGTCACATTAGGAGGTACTGAAGGTTATGACATTAACATATCTTTTTTGGAGGGATACAATTTAACCCATAAAAACATCCCATGTTCATGGATTAAAAGACTTAATATTGTTAAGATAGAAATACTCCCCAAAGCAACCTGCTGATTCAATGCTATCCCAAATAAAATTCCAACAGCCTTCTTTTCACAAATGGAAAAACCAATCCTCAAATTCATATGGAATTACAAGAGACCCCAAATAGCCAAAATAGTCTTGAGAAAGATAAAATAAGTTGTAGGACTCACACTTTCTGATTTCAAAATGTACTATAAGGCTATAGGAATCAAAACAGTGTGGCATTTGCATAAGGATAGACATATAGATCAATGGAATAGAATTGAGAGTCCAGAAATAAACCCATACATCAATTAATTTTTCTCAACACTGCCAAAACCATTCAATGTGGAAAGAGTAGTTTCTTCAGCCAATGCTGGGACAACTAGATATGCACATGTAAAAAAATGAAGTTGAACCCTAACCTGACACTATATAAAAATATTAACTCAAAATGTATCAAAACCTAGATGTAGGAGCTAACCTATAAAATTCTTAGATAAAAACATACAGGGGGCATCTTCAGGATCTAGTATTTGGCAATGGCATTTTAGATATAACAGCAAAAGCACAAGCAACAAAAGAAAAAAATTGATAAAACTGAACATCAAAATTTAAAACTTTTGTGCATCAAAGGACACTATCAAGAAAGTGAAAGAACAACCCACAGAATAGGGGAAAATATTTGCAAATTATATCTGGTAACATACTAATATCCAAAATATATAATTAACTATTGTAACAAAAATGAAAGACAGGATACACAATCAACATACACAAACAAAAGACAAATAATTTAATTTAAAAATGGACAAAGCATAATGTCCTCTGGGTTCATCCATGTTATCTCAAATGAAAGGATTTCTTTTTTTGTTAAGGGTCAATAAATTCCATTGTATGTATACCACGTTTTTTTTAATCCATTCATCTGTTGATGGACACAGGTTCATCACATTTCTTGGCTATTGTGAATAGTGCTGTAATGAGTCTGGGAGTGCAGACAGCTCTTGGAAACACTGATTTCATTTGCTTTGGATATATTCCCTGAAGTAGGATTGCTGAATCATATGGTAATCTATGTGTAAGTCTTTAATCCATTTTGAGTTGGTTTTTGTACATGGTATGAGACCAGAGTCTATTTTCATTCTTCTGCATGTGGATATCCAGTTTTCCCAGCACCATTTACTGATGAGAGTTTCATTTCTCTATTTTGTTTTCTTGCCACCTTTGTTGAAAATCAATTGACTATTAATGTGTGAATTTACTTCTTGGCTGTCTATTATATTCAAATGGTCTATGTGTCTGTTTTTAAGCCAGTATCATTCTGTTTTGATCACTATAGCTTGGCAATATATTTTGAAATCAGGTAGTGTGATGCTCCTGGCTTTGTTCTTTTTGCCCCAGATTGCTTTGGCTATTCAGGATATTTTAAGGTTTCATACAAATTTGGGGATTTTTTTTTTATTTCTGTGAAAATGTCATTGGAATTTTGATAGGGATGGTTTCATACAAATTTGGGGATTTTTTTTTTTATTTCTGTGAAAATGTCATTGGAATTTTGATAGGGATTGCATTGAATCCATAGATCACTTTGTGTAGTATGAACATTTTAATGATATTGATTCTCCCACTCCGTAAACACAGAATATCTTTCCATTTATTTGTGTCTTCTTCAATTTCTTGCATCAATGTTTTATATTTTTCAGGTATTTCATCTGCTTGGTTAAATTTATTTCTAAGTTTTTATTTGGGTTTTTTTTTTCTTTTGCAGCTATTGTAAGTAGGATTGTTTTCTTGACTTTTTTTCAGATAGTTCATTGTTAGTGTATAGAAATACTACTGATTTTTGCATGTCAATTGTGTATCCTTCAACTTTATTGAATTCTTGTATCAGTTCTAACAGATTCTTAGTGTCATCTTTCGAATGTCTATATAAAAGATTATGTCATTTGCAACAGAGAAAATTTAACTTCTTCCTTTCCAATTTGGATTCCGTTTATTTATTTCTCTTCCCTAATTGCTCTGGCTAATACTTCTAGTACTGTGCCAAAAAGAAGTGGAGAGAGTGGGCATCCTTGTCTTGTTCCTGATCTTCAGGGAAAAGCTTTGAACTTTTCACAATTGAATACACTGTTAACTGTGGGCTTTTCGTATATGGCCTTCACTGTATTGAGATACCTTTCTTCTGTACCTGATTTGCTGAGAGTTTTATCATAAAAGAGTGTTGAATTTTGTTGAATGTCTTTTCTGCATATATCAGGATGATCATATGTTTTTTGCCCTTCATTCGCTTAATGTGATGTATCACTTTTATTGATTTGCATGTGTTGAACCACCCTTGCATCCCAGAGATAAATTCCACTTCATTATGGTGAATGATCCTTTTGATATGCTGTTAAATTTGGTTTGCTGGTATTTTGTTGAGGATTTTTACATGAGTATTCACCAGGGATATTGGCCTGTAATTTTCTTTTCTTGTATTTTCCTTGTCTGGTTTAGTGTCAGGGTAATGTTAGCCTTGTAAGTGAGTTGGGAAGTGCTCCTTCTTCAATTTTTTGGAATAGTTTGAAAATGATTGGTTTTAGTCCTTTAAATGTTTGATAGAATTGAGCAGTGAAGTCATCAGATCCTAGGCATTTTTTAAATGAGATATTTATTACTTTTTCAGTCTCCTTACTTATTATTGGTCTGTTGAGATTTTCTATTTCCCCATGATTCAGTCTTGGTAAGTTGTATGTGTCTAGGAATTTATCCACTTCTTCTAGGTTATTCAACTTGCTAGCATTTAATTATTCATAGTACTCTCATACAACCCTTCATAGTTCTGTGCTGTCACTTGTAATGTCCCCTCTTCCATTTCTGATTTCTTAATTTGTCTTCTTTTTTCTTATTCTAGCTAAAAGTTTGTAAGTTTTACTTATCTTTTCAAAAAAACATAAGTTTCATTAATGTTTTTGTCTCTATTTTATTTACTTCTACTGTCATTTTATTATTTCTTTCTGTCTACTAACTTTGGGCTTCATTTGTTCTTCTTTCTCTAGTTCCTTGAGGTGTAACATTAGGTTGTTTCTTTGAGATATTTCTCCTTTTTGGTGTAGGCATTTATTGCTATAAACTTCCCTCTTAGAACTGCTTTTCTGCATTCCATAAGTTTTGGGATGTTTTGTTTCTATTTTCTTTTATTTCAAAATATTTTTAAATATCAGTTTTAATTTCTTCTTTCACCCATTGGTTGTTTAGGAGCATGTTGTTTAATTTCCATATATTTGTGAATTTTCCAAAATTCGTTCTGTTATTGATTTCCAGTTTCATGCCATTGTGGTCAGAAAAGATACTTGATATGATTTCAATCTTCTTAAATTTGTTAAAACTTGTTTTGTGACCTAACATATGATCTATTTTGGTGAATGTTCCATGTGCACTTGAGAAAAATGTGTATTCTGCTGCCATGGGATAGAACGTTCTCTGTATGTCTGTTATGTTCATATGGTCTAAAGTATATTTGAAGTCCGATGTTTCTTTATTGATTTCTGCCTTGATAATCTGTCCATTGTTGACAGTAGGGTATTAAAGTCCTCTACTATATTGTATTGCAGTCTATCTCTTCCTTCACATCCATTAATATTTTTTGTGTTACAATGTTGGGGGCATATATACTTATAATTGTTAAATCCTCTTGATGAATTGACACATTTATCATTATGTAATGTCCTTTGTCTCTTTTTACAATTTTGACTCAAAGTCTATTTTATCTGAAATAAGTATAGCTACTCCTGCTTTCTTTTGTTTCCATTTGCATAAAATATCTTTTTCTATACATCACTTTCAGTCTATGAGTGTTCTTACAGCTGAAGTGCATCTCTTGTAGGGAACATATAGCTGTGTCTTGTTTTTTAATTTATTTAGTCACTACATGTCTTTTGATTAGAGAATCTAATCCATTTACATTCAAGGTAATTATTGATAGGTAAGGACTTACTAGTGACATTTTGTTAATTGTTTTATGGTTGTTTGGTAGATCCTTTTTTCCTTTCTTCCTCTGTTGCTATCTTCATTTGTCATGAGATGATTTTTTTTTCTAGTGGTATGCTTTGAATCCTTTATCTTTTGTGTATCTACTATAGGTTTTTGCTTTGTGGTTGCTATGAGGCTGATATAAAACATCATATACTTGTAACAGTATATTTTAAGCTATTAATAACAACTTCAATCTTATATAAAAACTCTACATTTTTACTACCTCCCCCTTGCATTTTATGTTTTTGATGTCACAATTTACATCTTTTATGTTGTGTACCCCTTAATTATTGTAACTATAATTATTTTGATAGTTTTCTCTTTTAAACTTTATACTAAATACATAAGTGACTTACACACCACCTTTACAGTATCATAGTATTCCTTGGGTTGAATGCCCCCCCAAATTTAGTCCCCGTGGTGACAGTGTAAAGGAGGGTAGGAAATCCTATTATGATAATTGAAAGGTGGTGACTTGAAGAAGTACTTAGATTGTAGTAGTGAATGGATTAATAATGGTGGTCAGGGGCATGGCTCTGAGGGCTTCAAAAGGAGAGTGAATGAGGAGGTTGGCCTCTTGTTCTCTCTGTTATCTCTGCTCTGCCATTTTCTGCCATGTGAGACCCCTGAATTGCAGTACAGCCACCACCAAAGGAGACTCACCGGGTGTCTTCCCTGGACTTTGGACTTCCCAGCTCCTGAAACTGTAAGCAATACATTTATAAAGCAACCAGTTCCACGTTTTTTGTTGTAAGCAACAGAAATGGACTAATTACACAGTATTAATAATTTGACTATTTACTTGTTTTTACCAGTGAGGGAGGTTTCGGTAATGGACCACAATAATCAACCACAATGTGTATTGACAAAATAAAATAAAATTTAATAAAAATTAAAATAAAATATAAATAAAATCAACTTTCATGTTTTTATGTTACTAATTAGTGTCCTTTTCTTTCAACTTGAAGAACTCTTTTTAGCATTTCTTGTAAGGCAGGTCTAATGGTGATGAACTCTCTAAGCTTTTGTTTGTCTGGGAAAGTTTGTATCTCCTCTTCATTTCCGAAGGAAAGCTTTTCCAGGTAAAGCATTCTTGGTTGGCAGATGTTTTCTTTCAGCACTTTGAATACATCATCCGACTTTCTGCTGGCCAATAAGATTTCTGCTGAGAAACTGCTGATAGTTGTATTGGAATTCCCTTCTGTCTTATATGCTTCTTTTCTCATGCGGCTTTCAGAATACTTTCTTTGTCTTTGATTTTTGACAGGTTGATTATATGTTTTGGTGTAGTCTCATTTGAATTAAACCTGATTGAAGGCCTTTGACCTTCTTGTATCTTGATGTTTATATTTTCCCCAGATTTGGTAAGTTTTCAGTCTTTATATCATTAAATAAACTTTCTACCCCTTTCTCTTTCTCTACATGTTCCATGAAACCAATACTGCAAACGTTTGTTCACTTGACAGTGTCCCATATTTCCTGTTGGCTTTCTTGTTCAAGATCACTGATTCTTTTGCTTGATTAAGTCTGCTTTTGAAGCTCTCTATGGAACTTTTCAGTTCAACCATTCTGTTCTTTAGTTCCAGAATTTCTGGGGTTTTTTTCTTTTTTAAATGATCTATGTCTTTGTTGAACTTCTCAATTTCTCAATATTGTTTTCCAGATTTTGTTTAGTATTCTACTTTTGTTATCTTATAGCTCACTAGCATCTTTAAGACAATTATTTTGAATTATTGGTCAGGCAGTTTGTAGGTCTCCATTTAATTTTTTTACTGAAACTTGATTCTACATATTTGTGGGGTACAGAGCTGACTATCAATACTTCTGTACAATATGTGATGGGCAGATCAAAATAATTAGCTTTTTCATCATTACAATACACAATAATACTTTGTGTCCATTAAACAATTTCTTGCTGGCCCTCTCCCCCTCTCCATCCATGTTTCCCACTTCTAGTAACCACAGTTCTGTTTTCTCCTTCTGAAAGTTCAACCTATTATTGTGACTGTTGTTTCTTCTCTTTTCTCTTTCTTTCTACTTATTTATTTATTTAACTTAATTTTTAGCCCCTACTTACAAGTGAGGATGTGCTGTATTTCTCTTTGTGTGTCTGGCTTATTTTACTTAACATAATTTCACCAAGCTCATCTATGTTGCTACAAATGGAAGAATTTCATTCTTGTTTATGGCTGAGTAGTATTCCATTGTGTATATATACCACATTTTGCTTATCCAGTTGTCTGATGATGGACACTTAAGTTGGTTCCAACTCTTGGCTATTGTAAATAGAACTGAGATAAATATGGGAGTGCAGGTATCCCTTCGACATGATGATTTCCATTCCTTTGGGTATATACCCAGTAGTGAGATTGCTGGATCATATGGCAGTTCTATCTGTAGTTGTTTGAGAAACCTCCACACTGTCTTCCATAATGGCTGTGCTAATTTACAGTGCCACCAACAGTGTAGGAGGGATCCCCTCTCTTGGCATCCTCACCAGCATTTGTTATTCTCTGCCTTTTTGATAATAGCCAGTCTAACTGGGGTGAAATGATATCTCAATGTGATTTTGATTTGCGTTTCCCTGATGCTGAGTGATGTTGAGCATTTTTTCATATACCCATTGGCCATTTGTATGTCTTTCTTTGAGAAATATCTATTCAGCTCTTTTGCCCATTTTTTAATAGCATTATTTATTTTTTCACTGTTGAGTTGTTTGAGTTCCTTGTATATTCTGGATATTAATCCCTTGCTGGATGCATAGTTTGCAAATATTTTTTCCCATTCTGTAGATTGTCTTTTCATTCTGTTGATTATTTCCCTTGCTGTGCAGTTTTTCAGTTTTATATAATCCCATCTTTTTGTTGTTGTTGTTGTTGCCCATGCTTTTGGGGTCTTATTCAAAAAATCTTTGCCCAGTCCTACATCCTGAAGTGTTTCCCTTATGTTTATGTTTTCCTCAGGAATTTTATAGTTTCAGCTCTTATATATTGCTTTGCCTCCCACAGATTTGTCACCCCTTTTCCCCTGGGTGATGGAGCCACCAGAGATTACTCAAAGCCCATCTCTTCTGAACAGTGAGAAGCCCTGAAAAGGGGTTAATCTCCCAGAACTCAAGATAGAGGCATTCCTTCCATTTGGGAAATTAACCACGAATTGGGGTTCTCTTCCTGCATTTATTCTCCACATCAGCAAGTTACAGGAAGAGAACATAGGTGGGGTTTTTTCTAAGTACAGTTTAACAAGTTTAACAATAGAAGCTGGTAACATTCAGTAAGATAAGCAAGATGACATTCTATAATGCAGTTTGCAAGGAGTTAAGTCGTCCACTAACAAAAGCTTGATTTTAGCAAACATTCTCTTCTTACAGCAATTTCCAGTAACTTTACATATCAATCAGTAACCTGTCTGGCTTTGAGCCAGCAACCTTGGTGTGTTAAAATTCTTTATCTTACAACAGAGACTGTAGCCTGGGGAAATTTTCCTGTCCTTTGCAAGGTCAGTATTTGAAACTGCAAGGCTTTGGAAAACCAGGTCCTGTGAAGTACATTTCCTTTATGCATGCTCCACATCTCTCCCCATTTTATTTATTTAGAAATAAAAGCAAAAGCTATAGATCAGGTTTTCACAGTTAAGACAAAAGCATTTAAAGCAAAGTTGGTATCATTTAGCATGGCAAGTCCTTTTAATTTACTTCAGGTGAGGACAGATGTTGTCACAGTCTCTCAGGGTGGCTGCATCTGCATCACTCCAGGTGCTGTGAACTGGGTGTAATTACCAATTGTTGAAACTCTGGAATGGGATTCTGCTCCATATAATACTTGATTCTGAGTCCAGAGAGTTTGTTAACATTCGCCTGTCCAGAATATTACTGCTTTTAAAGCATCTAGTCTTTTGGAAAATCTTTGATCAATTGCAAGTCTTTTGTTTAGGAACAGGATGCCTCATCCAAGTTACAAACACCCTCTTTAATGCCAGGAAAATTTAGAGAACTGCTTTTGTAGAGAAGACATTATTTCCCCCTTTATGATCAAGGCATTCCTCATAAAAGCATTGATGGTCAATATCTTGATTGAAAAGGTCTGGCTTTTCTTTGTATAAATCCCTCGGTGTTGGGAAGGCTCTTTCCCAGGTGGTCTTGTGTCCCACATCAGGGGAAAAGATGAACAGTAGGATGAAGCAGCAGTTTAGGCCAAATTAAGGCAACATGAAAGAGGAGTCAGCAACTTAGTAGTGAGACATGCTATCTTATATCCAGAGTTTTAAATTATATCCTGTTATAAATAGAGAGAGTTAATTTTCATTGAATTTATAAAAATAACCACATTGCCATAATAATCATAAGGATACTTAAAGTTACTAAATTTTGGGTGGATCAAATAGGGAGTAAACAAATGCTTTTACTTCTGTTTTAAATGACATTTTACCAAACTGTTGTTAGTTATAAATAGCTTGAGAGAGAGAGAGTGAGTTTTCTTAAATTTGGAAAACAAAACATTAAGAGAACCAGCAGTGTTTCTGGTTCCAAAATAAGGAAATTGTAAAAACCCATAATTCTTTTAAATTAGTTCACTAATTAACTTTTGTTGTTTTGACCTTTGTGAACAATTTCACAAATCCATCAGTTTCTTCATTAGAATTTTGAAACTTTAGTTTAAAGCTATTAACTCAAAGTTTGTCAGGAAACTGTACCTATCAGAGTTTTTTCATGAAATATTTGAAGACATATAACATTTTAAAATTATAATTAAACCAAGATTATGACCGGCAGCATTTATATCAAGACACAGATATTTAAGAACCTTACAAGATTTTTGAACACATATCCATAACACCTTCGGTACTAACAATGCTTTCCCATATAGTCTAATTTATTAAATAAGTCAATTAGTTTTGATACATTTTTTATGTATCCTTTGAGAAGCTCCAGGGCCCTTGGAACTCCTCAAAGTTAGTTTAAACCAAAAGGTTGAGCTTTCAGAATTTAGATTTGGAAAGCTTTGTCAAATAACAAAAGGCTTAAAACAGTTGAATAAAATTGCAAATTATTACAAAAATAAAACCAAAATGACAAAGGGTTTCAAAGGCAGAGAGCACAAGAAATTATCATGAAATAAGTTTCTTAAATCAGTTATCTAAGGGACAAAGAAAACCTTTTACAATTTTGTCTTAAGAGTAGTCAAGTGAAAAGACCTCTAGTAATACTTTGATTAGTAAACCCAGGCAATGATGTATGCTGATAAGAACATTTTTATACATTCAGGTTAGTAAATAGGCGTCCATTTATTAAAGCAAATTATACAAAGCCCAGTTTGAATTTTAGCTATTTTTACCAAATACATATTTATGGTTTCCCAGCCAAAAACTCGGTGTATTAGATCTATACCCTTACCTGTTAGTGTTAACTAGGGCCTATACGATATTTGGCATAGGTTTCTTTTCACTAGCCATTTCAGGTCCCAGGTTTCCATGTGGCATTTGGAGCCATGTGGAATCCAGAGAGGCAGAGGGCAGTTTTCGCTATCTATGTCTAAAAGATAGTATTTCTCCCAGCATGGCCAGGAGGCAGACCTGAGATAACAAGGAGACATATTGACCTAGAGATTAATTTAGGTAAAAGGTTTAAATCAAATTTTGAAAATATATTTATCAAAACTTTAGAAAATTTAATTCACATGAACTTGAAAAGTATACTTATTTATTTAATGAGCGTGCATTAATTATAAACCAATTTGGTACCACGTAGACAACACAATTACACATACAGACACGAACATGTAGACATAACATACAGCTTACACATGCATATATGCAGACATAAACAAAAAGAACAAACAAGGATCTTATAAGTTTTGTTCAAGATGTAAATAAAGCTCACTAGTAAAAAGGACAGTCAGGTTTAGATTGTGTTTTTTTAAAAAAGACTTATTTGTGAGGCCTCACCCTGCCTTAAAGAAAGCAAGATAACAAATTTACAGTGTAAAGCAAAGTATGCAAGCCTTTTCAAGAAGATGCAGAGATTTTCTTCCTTTTAAGAAAATAGGATAGGATTCTACTGTAGGATTTTGTGAAGAAATACACAGATGAGACTAGGAGACAATTTAGAAGTCTGTTTAAGATAACCAGCTGGATACCAGAAAATTTGAGACCATCTAGCTAAAGAGGTAGATTTTAGGTTACTTTTTGTTTCTCAAATGAGTTACTGAGCTTAAGTGCTGAGCTATTGAAAGATATTTGACTGTTGAAGTTTTATAATTTACCCTGGGTCAATTTGTAGCTTGTTGTCATTATTTTCATTACTGGTAGTCTGATGTGTACCATCCCTGGTGAGATGGATTGAGGCGTGATGGCGAGGCATTGAGATTTGGGGATCAGATTCAATTCCTCATCTCGTTTGGGGTTCCACATAAGGTTTAACAGCCTTAGCAGGAATCCATAGTGGGCCTGTGGGTGAGAGAAGAGATGCATACCCTCTCCCCCATGTTAACAATTCAACAGGTCTCAACCATTGTGGTCCCGTTGGTGGGTGGCAGAATAAAACCAAGGGTCTAGGTCTCTTTTTAAAGTGCTGTTCTATGGCTGTTAATTTTGGGGAATTACAGTTTAAAAAAATTAGTGTAAACAGAGCTTTAAAGACCTGTTCATGGGGGGGCAGTCCTATATCTATATTACCCCTCCTTTGTTTACTTATTTCAGATTTAGGAAGGCCATTAGATCTTTCAACAACAGCCTGGCCAGTGGGGTTAAATGGGATTCCCATGACATATTTAATGTTCCAGTTGTCACAGAATACTTGAAAGACTTTGGAGGTGTATGCCGGTCCATTATCTGTCTTAATTTGATTTGGAATCCCCATGGTGGCAAAGGCAGAAAGACAATGTTTTTTAACATGCTTAGCAGTTTCTCCTGTTTGGGCAGTGGCATGAATAAGACCAGAATAAGTATCAACAGTAACATGTAAATATTTAAGACGTCCAAAGGAGGAATAATGAGTGACTTCTATTTGCCAAATTTCATTACCTTTTATTCCTTGAGGATTAACTCCTCCAGGGAAATTAGATTTAGAAAACCTCTGGGCCAATCCTGTGGCTCACTCGGGAGAGTGCAGCGCTGGGAGCACAGTGGCACTGGGAGCGCCAAGGCCGCGGGTTCGGATCCTGTATAGGAATGGCTGGTGTGCTCACTGGCTGAGTGTGGTGTGGGCAACACCATGCCAAGGGTTACGATCCCCTTACTGGTCACAAAACAAAACCAAAAAGAAAGAAAGAAAGAAAGAAAGAAAGGAAGCAAGGAAGGAAGGAAGGAAGGAAGGAAGGAAGGAAGGAAGGAAGGAAGGAAAGAAGGAAGGAAGGAAGGAAGGAAGGAAGGAAGGAAGGAAGGAAGGAAGGAAGGAAGGAAGGAAGGAAGGAAGGAAGGAAGGAAGGAAGAAAACCTCTGACAATCGGGACAAGCAGGAACAATATCTTGAGCTTGCCTATAAGAGATCTGATGCATGTTAGCCAAAGCTCATGCACCCTGATGAAAAAACTGATGAGAATCAATAGCTTTCTGTAAAGCATTATTATACATGAAAAAGTGATCAGCCATATTATTTCCAATTGATAAAGGGCCAGGAAGACCAGAATGAGAATGCATTGGAGTTACATAGAAAGGATGGTGTCTTTTTTGAATAAGTTTTTGTAAATGTTGAAACATTTCAAATAAAAGAAAATCATTTCCCTCCCTCATGGATAGATGCATCTTGAATTACCTGTAAGACTCCAACTACGAAGGCAGAGCCAGCTAGTAAACTGAGTGGCTGATTGTAAAAATGTTGTAAAGCTGCAATGGCAGCTGCCAATTCAGCCCTTTCAGTGGACTTATGATGGATAGTGACAAAACGTTTCCAGATTTCCTGCTCCTGCCATGTTACAGATCTCTTTCCTGATCTGCCAGAATGGTCGATAAACACAGTTAGCACTTGAGGGAGAGGAATAGGGGATAGATAGGATTTTAATTGTACGGGCAGTATTTGGAGTCCCTGTAAAATTTTATCATGGGGTAATGAGAATTGTATCTTACCAACAAAATCAGCCATAGTTATTGGTAAAGACTGTGATTGTTCAAGGGCAATGTAAAAATCAGTTTAAGAAAGACCAGGATTAATAATATCAGGATCATACCCAGTAAGTACTTGACAACACTGTCTTCCCCTAGCAAGTAGCTGAATACATTGCTCTAATTTACTATATAATTTCTTTTTTTGTTGATGGAGTAAGAAAATCTATTCAATGATTCCTATTTGAAGAAGAAATTGACAAAGCAAACCTGTGGGACTATGTGGGGTGTTTAAAATAACGAAATGAATGACTTGAGATTTAACAATACATGTTAATTGTCTGGAACATAAAAAGATTCAATCTGTTTTAATCCTAATTTTGCTTCTTCAGATAAGCAATGAGGGGAGGACAGATAAGGGTCTCCTTTCAAGGTATTAAACAAATATTGTTATTGATAAATAGGAATGCCCATAAAAGGGCAGAACCAGTTAATATGGCCAAGTAATTTTTGTAAGTCATTTAGAGTAAAAGGCTCCTGAATATGGAAAGATGTATTTTGTGGCCATATACTCCTCTGCGTGATTAAAAAGCCAAGGTATTTCCAAGGCTCCTTTTTTTGAATTTTATCTGGAGCTACTTGTAAACCAGCATTATTAACTTGTTTGATTAAATGTAAATAAACTTGTGATAGCAGTTCTGGATTATCATGAGCATTGTCAATTTGTCCAGTTATAGCCTCTTGAAGATGAGTAATAAAATCTATATAAGGCACAGTGGGTCCCTGTCTAACAGTAGCAAAAAATTTAGTAAGAGTATTCCAGGTACTATGCCATGATGCTAAATGTCCCATTTGTAACTGTTTAACAAGTAGAGTAGCTTGATTTAATTTCTCCCGTTTAAGAGGCCACTGTTCCACCCAAACTGGAGGACCAGGGGTCCATTGTAGTTTGACTGGTGGAAGAGTGGCCGTGGCCATCATGATAAATTTTGAAGATGTCCCAATATAAATATCCCATTGAGCAGGGAGGTCTCGGCCCCATAGGGTTTGAGGGAGATCTGGAACATAAGGCATAATGGAGGAATTTTGTCCCTTGGGGCCAGTACACAGCAAAGGATTTTTACTTTGATAAGGGATTTTGAACCTGCCTATTCCAGTAAGTGTAACTGGTGAAGAAGTTACTTTCCATAATGGAGTCCAATCCTTTTTAGCAATTATGGTAACATCAGCCCCTGAATCTGTAATTAATTTTTGTTCAACAGATAATGTCAACAGTGGCTGAGTCTTATCTAATCTTTGTATCCAAAACGCATCAGGGGAAGCAAGAGGTTGAAGTTTAGATTTTGTTTTAGGAATTTTGTCCCAAGCCTTTATGGCTGCTCTGGCTGTTTGATCAAGGAACGTGTCCATGCTAATTTGAACCTCATTTTGTAAATTTTCGAGTGAAATAGCATGTAAGGCTTCCTGATATTCTTGTAGCCATACAGTATATTGAGCAGGAGTTCAAACAGTTTTTCCAAGTATTTTCCAGTGCCAAGGGGTCATATTACACCCATTAGCAATTGATTCTAAGCATTCCTTAGTAAAAGTACTATGTAAGCCATTTTCTGTGATGCTCTTTTTAAATCTTTTAAACAAGGAGAATGGGAGGTTTTCATGTCTCAGCTGAGTCCCAGTTCCTACAACAGGAGAGACATGAGGAGCATCAGCTCCTGTGTTATGTCCTTCTTTAAGACAGGACTCCAGCAAGGGAACAAATGAATTGTTTGCCTCCAAAAGTGTAGATGGGGGAGAGGAGGAGGAGGCGAGGATTGTTTTTCATCCTCTTTAATGGCATAAACACGTTTTTACCTTTTGTTAAAGTTCTGAATAATTTTTAAAGCAACTTTACAAAATTTCCAAACCACTCTAATCAATAATAATTTAGTTAGATGACGGTTAGTCACTTTATAACCTACTGCCTTAAGGAGACATAGAAGGACTGAACTATGTTGAACTCCCTCTTAGACAGTAAACTACCCATAATCGCAAGGATAGAAAATTGAGAGAGTAAGAAAGCAAAACTTCCAGGCAAAGCCCTAGCTATACACTGCAGCAGGCGTGCAATCGCTTAATCGGAAGCCACCTCTGTGATCCCCTTTACAGGGGTGAGTCCCCCTTACCGGGATTTCCCTCTTGAAGGGATGAGTAGACGTCCTCTTCCTTTTTCTGGGTGTCCTGTTTCTTTACTTCCGTTTTGGGGGGCCTCCCTTTTGTTGGGATGAGTGGTGGATGTCATGTTTCTTTCCCTGTCTTTTGTCAGGCCTCCCTTTTGTCAGGATGAGTGGTGGACGTCCTGCTTCTTTTCCTGTCCAAGGCTTGGCAGGTCGGTCTCCGATCTGTGGACCCAGAATTTGTCACGTCAGGGTCACCATTTGTTGCTTTGCCTCCCATGGATTTGTCACCCCTTTTCCCCTGGGTGATGGAGCCACCAGAGATTACTCAAAGCCCATCTCTTCTGAGCAGTGAGAAGCTCTGAAAAGGGGTTAATCTCCCAGAACCCTAAAGAGTGAGGCATTCCTTCCATCTGGGAAATTAACCACAAATTGGGGTTCTCTTCCTGCATTTATTCTCCAGACCAGTTAGAGACCATACGTGGATTTTTTTCTAAGTACGGTTTAACAAGTTTAACAATAGAAGCTGGTAACATTCAGTAAGACAAGCAAGGTGACATTCTATAATGCAGTTTGCAAGGAGTTAAGTCGGTCCACTAACAAAAGCTTGATCTTAGCAAACATTCCTTCTCCCTACACAATTTCCCAGTATCTTTACATATCAATCAGTAACCTGTCTGCCTTTGAGCCAGCAACCTTGGTGTGTTACAATTCTTTATCTTACAACAGAGATTATAGCCTGGGGGAATTTTCCTGTCCTTTGCAAGGTCAATATTTGAAACTGCAAGGCTTTGGAAAACCAGGCCCTATGAAGTACATTTCCTTTATGCATACTCCACACTTATATTTAAGTCTTTAATCCATTTTTAGTTGACTTGGGTATATAGTGAGGTATGGTTCTAGTTTCACTCTTTCACATGTGGTTATCCAGTTTTCACAGCACAATTTATTGAAAAGATTGTCCCTTCCCTAATGTATGCTATTGTTGCCTTTGTCAAAGATCAGATTGCGGTAAATACATGGATTGATTTCTGGGTTCTCTATTCTGTTCCTTTGGTCAAATTGTCTATTTTTATGCCAGTACCATGCTGTTTTGGTTAATATAGCTTTGTAGTATATTTTGAAGTCAGGAAATGTAATGCCTTTATTAATTTATTTACTTATTTATTTATTTATTGCTCAGGATTGCTTGGATTTTTCAGGGTCTTTTGTTGTTCCATATAAAAGTTAGGATTTTTTTTTCTATTTCTGTGAAGAATTTTATTGGTATTTTGATGGGGATCACACTGAATCAGTGGGTCACTTTGGGTAGTATGGACATTTTCACATTAAATCTTTCAATCTATGAACATGTAATTTCTTTCCATCTTGTGTTGTTTGCTTCAATTTCTCTCAGCAGTGATCTGTAGTTCACATTGTAGAGATCTTTTACCTCACTGCTTAAATGCATTCCTAGATTTTTAAAATTATTTTTTCACACTTATTGTAAGTGGGTTTGCTTTCTTGATTTCTTTTTCTGCTAGTTCATTGCTTGAGCATAAATATGCTACTGATTTTTGTATATTGATTTTGTGCCCTGAAACTTTACTGAATTCATTTATCAGCTCTAAGAGCTTTTTCGTAGAGTATTTAGGTTTTTTTATATGTAGGATCTTGTCATCTGCAAACAGGGACTTTTTGACTTCTTATTTTCCATTTTGGATGCCCTTTATTTCTTTCTCTTGCCTGATTTCTCTGACAAGTATTTCTAATACTACGTTATTAGGACTTGTGAGAGTGGGCATCCTTGTCTTGTTCCTGTTCTGTTAAGGATGATCATGGCAGTGGGTTTGCAATATATGGCTTTTATTTTGTTGAGATACTTTCCTTCTGTACCAAATTTGTTGAGAGTTTTTATCATGAAGGGATGTTGAATTTTGTTTAATGCTTTTTCTGCATCTATTGAGGTGATCATATGGGTTTTTTTGTTGTTTTTATTAAGTTCATTTATTTATTAATATTAATTTTTTGCATTCTATGATGCTGGTGTGGTGCAGTTGGGGGGGTAGAGAGGAAGGGAGAAGGAAATATCCTATTTTTTGTGGCATGGCTGAGGCCCCAGCACCCCTCCTCCTTGGCTTAGTAGTCCAGGGGACTTCTGGTCCTTCTAGGTGTTATAGGTGTTCTTTGGTGATGTGAGATCTTTACTAGTTAGCATCAAACTTTGTCTCTGGTCTGTGAGTATTTTGTTTTCTCTTTCAGTTCTGTGTTGGATTATTCACTGTTCCCACCACTTAAACTCTGCACTGGAACTAATTTGTTGCCCTTTGCTTATGTCTAAAATGGGGGAACTTCCTGTGGGGACCAGCACTTGAGCCCTGTGGTTGAGCTAAATGGCTGCTTTGCTGCTGATTCCCTGGGGAAGGATTTTTGTGCAGCTCAGGGTTTAATGGTTGACACTGTAAGCACTTCTGGGTCTTGTGAGGGCTGGTACACCTGGGTTGTGTAGAAACTCTGGTCTGGGCCTGAGTCTTTTCATCAAACTGCACCCCGTGCAACTCTATATTACTGACCAGTCTACACTGAGTTGTCTTGGGCTGACTGGGGGCAGATCAGCTGTCCTTGCTGTGCCCCAGTGTTCCCCCAGTGGGCCTGTCTCCTCTACCACCTGTGCTCCAAACAATTCCCATGGGATGGGCCATGTGCCAGTTCCTGTGATGACTCACCAGCGTCTGAGTGGCTCTTTTTTTCAGTTGTTGTGGCTCCTCAGTCCTATGTGGGTCCACGGGAACCCTATTAGTGGTGTTACTGGCTTGGGGGCCACCAAGGCCCTCTTCTCCCCTGCTGCCTCCAAGCAACTTCATCCAAAGGGCACATCTACAGCTTTTGCCAGCTCCTGCTCCATGTGCTCACCAGCTCCAGCCTTGAAGTGGCTGGGATTTGAAATGGTAGGAGCGGTCCTTTCTTTCTCTCATTGTGGCTTCTCCCACCTTCATGCACTTCGTAGATCTCTCCTCCTCTTCTCCTGATCTCTGGTGGCTCTAGCTTGGCTGTCATTGGTTTTTAATAGTTGTAAATTGGTTGATTTGTGGGAGAAAGTGATGCTGGGGACCATCTATTCTGCCATCTTGACCAGAAGCCTATAAGTTGCAATATTTGAAACTATATTTTTCTACTATTTATCTCTGAAAATGTGTTATATTTCTACCATAAAATCTTCTTCCAAGTAGGCTTTTAGGAGCAAGTATGGGAATCTAGCTACCATTTAAAACTTGTTTCTACTGGTAAATGAGCTTTTCCAAACAACCAACTTCCCAGTGAACTTTGGAAACTAAAGTATTCTGAGATTGGGGGGAAATATATATTTCTACTGAGAGATTTATGAGAACCTTCAGTCTTCGGCACAATTTTCCAAAATTTCCATTCTCAGGATAGTGCAAGCTAGGATACCTGGTATCTATCTTATGTGCAAATGACAGTTCACTCATGTTTCTTTTTAAGGTATCCTCACTTGAGTCCCAGATACAAGGAGTCCTTTGATGTGGGCTGTAACCTCTTTGCCAAGTTTTCTGCCTACATTAAGAATACACAAAAGGAGGCAAATAACAGTAAGATACTTTTCTTTAAATCTCTATTTTTCTCACTCACTTGCTCATGCTCATATTCTCACTCAGCTGACAGAATTTTCCTGAATATGTACTATATGTTGGGGAACAGCTTACTCTTCCTCTCATTTTTGGTTCTCCTTTCTGAAATTCCCTTGCATGAAGCCGTATTAGATTTAGAACTCAAATTCAATATAGCAATTAACAACTTAGCTCAGTTAGAGCATTGACATGCCAGATGGGAACTAATTGTAGGACTGTGGATCTTTAAAGTTCTTTAAACTGTGGTACCTACTATCTCCAACAAACATCCTTGAATAGGTTGACTGTCCTCTGAGTCATGAGAGCTATATCTTCCACTTTCTGACTATTCTGTGTTGGATAACATATATTGATATTCTCTAATTCTCCTACCAACACCACCTCCCCAAGAAAAGTCCAAAATGTTTCCACTCACCATTTGATCTCTGTCTCATCAGTGGGTAGTTAATTAGATGCTGAAGAACCAGTGTAAGCAATGTGTATAGAGATGTCTATATGTGTGAAGAACATATTGAGCATGTATTTAGTCATGAACACAATATATTTATAAGTAACCTTACAACTCCATTGCCTCAGATTTTGAAAAATCTCTGCTCAGAGAATTTAAGCGTCTGGACAACTACCTAAACACCCCTCTTCTGGATGAAATTGACTCAGACAGTGCTGAGGAACTCACCGTTTCCAGAAGATTGTTCTTGGATGGAGACCAACTGACATTGGCTGACTGCAGCCTGTTACCCAAACTGAACATCATTAAGGTAAGTCTTTATAGGTCAGGATGAATGGTTTATGAGTTGCCAGCATGAAGCACAGTGACCTTCCAGTGCGAGGTTGTTATATGATACCTTTGTAATCATTATTGTGCATAGCGTATATCTCTTTTTTCTCCTCAGAGGAAAGATCCATAATGATCTCCTCTGGAAAGCATTAAAACTTCTCGCTTCCTTCCTCCTAAATCAGAAGGTATTTTTCACTGTCTTGTCTGTATAATAAGGGTAATAATATCACATATTTTACAGAATTGTTATTGAGAGAATTAAATAAATTAAAGCATGTAAAATGCTTAGAACAATGCCTAGATCATAACAAGTGATAAACAAGTGGGCTATTATGATGATGATGATATTAACGATTTAATAATTAACTCAACAAATATTTATTGAACAGAACTTGCTTTCTGTGTCCTATGCCAGACACAGAGAACGCATAAAAAAAGAGGACAGGACCCTAAATAAACTCTTAGTCTGGCGGGGGGCGGGGGCAGGGCACAGGTATGTGCTTCTGTGCTTCCTTCCCCTGAACATATTCAAAACTAAGTACAGTATCCATATAAAAGTGATTGCAAGCATATAGCTTAGACTACATTTGTAGACAGAACATTAAAACAGTGAATCCAAGTTTCTTTGTTTATTTTGTAGTTTTGTGTGTGTGTTGATGTTTTCATTGACTTTTGAGATATGTTTCTGCATAGTACTCATATTATTGGCGCTTTTTACTGCCAACTTCATTTTCCTCTTTTTTTCCAAAATCTTAGGTTGCTGCCAAGAAATACCGTGACTTTGATATACCAGCAGAATTCTCAGGAGTCTGGCGCTATCTCCACAATGCCTATGCCCGTGAAGAATTTCTCCACACGTGTCCTGAGGACAAAGAAATTGAAAATACTTATGCAAGTGTAGCTAAACAGAAGAGCTAGGACAGCGCTTTCAGGAGAAAAAGCTCTCTTTGTTATCAGATTTTACTTGTTGCTGTATTAGAAAGGTTTTTGGAAATAAGCATATGGAAAATACTACTTCTATTCAACTTTCTTATGAAAAAGAACTCTGTGTTTTCTGTATTTAGTTAGCCATAAACAATCTGTCTTCTGTGTATTTTACAGGACTTCATATTTTTACTTTATTTTCTTTATTCCTGCGGAAAATCACTGCAATCTTGAATGACATGAAAAGCATCAAGATCTTTTGCTCTTTGCTTGAATTCCAAGACTGCATAATGTGTAAGCTGTTTGATGTCTGAAGTTAAAAATAACAAGTAGAGCCACAATCTCAAAATGCTCCTTAGAAACATTTCCACCTAAATCATTACAATGATTTTACATTTTTGTTAGCTTAATACATTCATGAGTTTATTTCTGATATGAAAAATAAAATCTGAGGGTGAGCATATCAAGAGGCAAATGCTAAAAGAGTGATTTAAAAAATCATCTCTAGAGAGGGATCAAGACCAATTGGTCTTAGAACAGCATGTACTACCTAGAAATATGACCACCTCATAGTCAGAAATGAAAATATGGACTTTGTGACCAGATTATATGATTGTTAAATGAGCAAGCATTTATCAGATAAAACATAATTTTACAAAACAAGATCAGAAGAAAATATATGGCAAATTTGTAAAATCAGTCAGATCTTTTACTCATAGAAATAAGAGGGAAACTAGAAATTTGGCTGACCGAAAATTCTTGTTGCTGTGCACAAAAGGATAAGGTACACAGTCCTTAGAGGGTAATCACAAAGTTTTCTACGGAATTTAAAATGTTGCATTACTATATGTATTCAGGTTCACTTGTTAAAGTACTCTCAAATTATTCGAATCTGGAAACAAAAGCTGAAAACTCTTGATCTTTCAAAGGAGAATCACAAGCAGAAGTGTAGCTTCAAAAAAGGAAAACATAGGGTTATTACAGGCTTTGAGGGAAGGGTGGAGTTCAGATAAAATTTAAATGAAGTAATGTTTTAAGAGGTTTGAAGAAAAGGCAGTAAGTAAAGAGTTAACATCAGGCCTAGGCATGGAAATGGCCCAAAATACTGTCCTTGAAAACCACAAAGTCAAGACAAATATATAGTGTAATGTCCCCTCCTTTTTGGAAGACCCTGGATCTGAGAAATTGTACCAGGACTGAATGGTGGGGGTGTGACTTCTTTGAACAGCTCAGATCCTTCCATTTTCACTAGTATGATTTAAAAAATGAAGTTTTTTAAGAGCTGTGATTTTAAAGAACAAAGCTTTTCAATATCATGCCCTGAAACTCACTAACCGAAGCCATTTTTACAGACTTACATCCTACTTAAAGTATGTTCGTGTCACCACTAAGCTCCAACAAAGAGCAAGATGGGAGGTTGTGACAGTACTGATACAGCTCAGAATTACCCTCTTAGACAAAAAAAATTATGCTTTTTTTGAAGGTCAGATGGAGCTCCCAGGAACAGGGGAAAGAACCCTAGAAGCGCCCCAGCCTTACTTCCTTTTATCTTCTTAGATGACATCAATGCAGTTCAATTCAGTAACAACTTATTGAGTACTTTTACTATGTTATTAATGTTACTAACTATTATTTAGTTATTGAATCCTCTCAACAACTTTATGAAGTATGCAAAAACACAATTCTCAAACAATGTTATTTATGAGAGAACCAGAGAAAGAGAAAATAGCTGTTTAAAGAGTATTAGAGGAACAGAGATTTATATAGTCAATCAGGAAAGGAATGGTGACAAATAATTACTAAGTTAACTGGTTAACTTTCTGCAGAGCAATAAGACATTTTACCTTTGGGGTTAAGTTCTCTACGGGGCTACCAAATCACAAGAACATATCGATTTCTACATATTTACAGTTCTAACCTTATAGGGCTCTAAATCATCTGTACCTTTACCAATTTTGGGTTTTTAGTCAAATATACTGAACAGCAAAGTTACACTCCCCAATGAGGATCAGATGAGGTCAATCAGGCTTATTAGAAAATGCTCTATTGTGACATTAAAATGTCAAGCAAGCATTACCTTGTATTTTTCTAGGTCTAGGATAATTGTCTTTGTCTCACAAGTAGTTATTATTATACCCGGTTTATACATACAGAATCATAGACCAAGAGTAGTTTAGTCATTATTATTTTATTTTTACTGGTGAGGAAACTAAAGTTCGAAGAAGTTACATATTCAGTCCAATCTCACTCATCTAGTGAATGGTAGAGTTGTGATTTGAATCCACACTTTTAGCAATAGGATATTATGCCTCACACGAAAGGGATGGTCCCTATTCTTACAAAACATGCGGTTCAGTAATGGAGACAGACAACTAGACACACAATTACAATACATATGTATTATTATAAAGGTAAGCACAAGGTTATATAAGTACATCTTCAGGTGTTCTCCCAGCCTGACCTCAAACAAGTTCCACTTGGTCATATAACCTTTACAATAAAAAATTGACTAATTTGACTTTACAAAAATTTTTTTAATCAGAAACTTTTTACGTGGTAATAAATCACCACAAAGTCAAAAGAAACTAACAAACTAGGAGAAAATATTTGCAACGTATATTACAGATTGAGGACTAATACCTCTAACATATAAATATCTGAAAAATAGACGGACAAAAGATCAAAAAACTAATACAAAATTATATATATATTTTTTATTTCCAAATATATTTATTATTAAGTGAAAAAAATCACAGTGCTGAAGAGTTCATACTGCACTAACTTTTGTGTAAGAAATAAAGGGAAATAAGAGAACATGAATATCTGCTTGTTTCTACAGAAACACAGAAAAGATAAAAACAAACAATAGAAATTGGTTACCTACGAGGGGCAAAGCGAAAGAGGTGGGGAAGGGGAGATGATTTATTATCTTTGTGTATACATTTTAATAGTGTTGACTTTTATAATTATGTTAATGTTCTACATATTCAAAAGATAAAATAAAATCAACAAGGAGAGAAAAAATGATCATAAAACTAAATAACAAATGAATCCAACTGTATTTCAAATAACTAACAGCCACAGTCAAGGGGGAAAAAAATCCCAATATTTTTGTAACACAATTTATTGGCTAAAACCTAAAGAATAAAACAAAATAGAAAAAATATCTTGAACTCTTTTTGCTGGGCTTGTTTTCTGAAGGGGTATAATAATACCGATTTTTTATTTATTTAATACAATTTTTTAATTGTGAAGAAAAAAGACTATTTGTACTTGATAGAGTTTGGATGTGCTGTCCCCCAAAAACTCATGTGGAAATCTGATCCCCAATGTGGCAGTGTTGGAAACTGATTGAGTCGTGGGGGCGGATCCCTCATGAATGGATTAATGTTCTCCCTGGGGGAGGGAGGAGTAATGAGTAAGTTCTCACTGTATTAGTTCCCACCAGAGCTTGTTGTTTAAAAGACCCCGGCACCTCCCCTCTCCCTCTCGCCCTGTGATCTGCTTGTACCCACCGGCTGCCTGCCACTTTCCGCCATGAGTAGAAGCAGCCTGAGGCATGCGCCAGATGCAGCTGTCCCAGAATCATGAGCCAAATAAACCTCTGTTCTTTATAAATTACCCTGTCTCAGGTATTTTCTGTTATAGCAACACAAAACGGACTAATACAGTACTGATGAACATATTTGAAACTGGTCACAGTATTTGCTAAGGAAAAAGATAAAAATCTATAAACAGATCATGGTATATTTTTCAAGGGAGTAAAACATTAAAAATTTCTTAGTTGAGGTTTTTAACTTTTAGAATATGTGACATGAAGATCTATTGATTATGGAAGGGCTAAATTCATCAATAACTATTGATTATAAGGGGTTAATTTCCTCATGAAAAGACACTCCTAGAATGCAAGATCCCTGAAGGCAGAGAGCATGCCTGTGCTGTTATCTGATGTATACCCAGAGCCTAGATCAGTGCCAGGCACAAAGTGAGTGCTCCAGGAATATTCATTCAATGGACGAATGAATGAATGAATGACATACAACACTTGAATAAATGGAAGACAGTTTGTTTAATAAAATGATGATAGTAAAATTGGCTATACATCTGGAAAAACCAAAGCTGATTTCCTTCCTCACATCAAATGCAAAAGTAAATTTCCAAATGGATGAAAGACTTAACTGTAAAAAGTATATCTAAATAAATATAATGGAAGAAAAATTGAGAAAATATTTTTATTAAAAAAAGATAGGGTTGGGAAGTCCTTTCTCAGAAAGACAAAAAAAAAAAAAAGCAAAAGCATAAAGGAAGTTCACATTTAACTAAGCAAAATTTGGGGTTTTTTATATTTAAACAAAGGTCATTATTTGGAAGTCTTGTAGATTACAATCTTGTAGAAAATATTTGCAACCATGTGACAAATGGCCAATATTCCTTCTATACAAACAGGTACTACAAATGAGTAAGGCAGGATAGGCTTTTGGCATGACAACAGACCAGCTTAGCTTACCCACTCTGCTCTGAAAACTGGTGAAAATTATTTTTTTTAAATAACCCTTTAAAGCCTCTGGAAATGGTCCTAAGGACAAACATCAAATAAAGAAACATCTATCAAAGAAAATGTACAATTTGATGAGAAAGGAAAGAGTCTGCGGTATTTGAACCAAGACTACTATTATCCTTTCTTCTCACTCCGCAAGGTGGAGGCACCACTCCAGGCTGCTGCAATTCCATCTCCCCTCAGCTCCTAGTTAGAGGGCTTTCTTCCTGGGAGGAGAAGTAGGTCAACATTTTTCATCCTGCCCCCAGCTACATGCTGCTGAGGCTGAGTCCCAGGTGATTGCAGTTGAGAAGTAGGGGTTTTCTTCTTCCACCCAATCTTCATTTGTGGGACCGAGGCTCTACCCTAGATGCAGTGTGCTGAGAAGACTGGAGCCCCAATCACCATTCCCCTAGCTCATGAGGTGGTGGCTCCAACTCAGGCTTATGTCCCCCTGCGAGTTTTTCAGCTCCTAGAACAGAGGCTTCACAGAGAGAAGCTTGCCATTGTGCCTACACCCAGATCTAGAGCCCTGGCTCTGAGATTTTGCCTGGAAGGAGAAGCAGTCCATAAAGCAGATAGCTCCTAACATCTTTCCAAAGGAACCAACTTTATTTACAACACAGCACAGAGAAATTCAAACCTAAGAGCACTCTCAAGAATAGTGAAGGTTGTGGTGAAAGGCACTGGGAGGAGATTCATAGATTTAATGAAGATACAGCCTAGACTGTAAGCTGATAGGTGGCAGGAGTGAACCAGGAATAAAACAGCTGGAAGAAGCCTTCTTGGGGTCAGAATAAATATCAAGCGTGAGCCTCAGAAACTATTTTTCAAAGAGGCTATAATTTGATTGTATTAATTTATAGAACAATTTATGCCACCAGGAATTTGTTGAACAAGATAGAGCAATCACCTGGAAATGAATAGAGTTTAACAGATGGATGTGGCAAGAAAAAGAGAAAAGAGTCCTACCAATACCACTGTCATGTCAGGGCGATTGTGGGTGTATCCAAAGCTGCACCTCCTCGAGGAACAATTGTTATGGGAACGGACTCAGCAAGAAGCAGTCCACACTCAGAGAACTGGAGAGTCAGGTATTTATTACGCCAGCAGGCCCAGACAGACTAATGCCTGAAAATCTGGACCCTCAGCTCAGGTCTCACAAGGTTTTTATAAGTGGACTCTTCCAGAGCTTTTTTTACATTCTTTTTCCTCTTTTCTCAGCATTCACTAGGCTAGCATATGTGGGCTGTGCAGATAAGCAAGCTCACAGAAGCCAAAAATACGAGCATTGATTAATAGCCAGACTAGTGGAGCAAGCAAATACAGCTCAAGGTCAAGATATTACTTCTAGAACAAAGGAGGCTTATGAGAAAATTATTTCAGACTAGTGGAGCAAGCAAGTATAGTTTCAAGGACACAACAGGCTTATGAGCAAGTTTCTTTTGCATTTTTTCCCAACACAATAACAGAGGCTTAACACTGTGTGTTTGTGGAAAACATTAAACTAATATAATCCAGTTAGTCTTTTTGAAAATAACAAGCCAATAACAAGCCCCAGGTTTGGGGGTGGAAACAGACCAGTATCTAGAGTTGCTATAATATATTACCTAAATGTCCAGTTCCCAACAAAAATTATGAGATATGCAAAGAAACAGGAAAATATGATCCATATGATCCTGGGGGAAAAAACAGGAAACACAAATTACCTGTGAGAATGAGTAGATGATAGACTTAATAGAAAAAAATCTCAAAATAAACATTATAAATATGTTTACAGAATGAAAGGAGACCATGATTAAAGAAGTATAAATATAATGACAGTATCAATCAAATACAGAATACCAATAAATACATAAAAATTACTTTTTAGGCTGGCCAGTTGGCTCAGTTGGTTAGAACACAATGTTATAACATCAAGGTCAAGGAGTTTGAATCCCTGTACTAGCCAGCCACCAATATATATATATTTTTTTCTATATTTATTTTTTAATATATATTTTTTCTAATATATATTTCTAAATATTTTCAAAATATATATACATTTTTCTAAAAAACCCAAGGGAAAATTCTGAAGTTGAAAAGTATAAAAACTGAAAAAAAAATTCACTAGAGAGGCAAAAGATTCAGTAGCTTCAACCAGCAAAAGTAAGAATTAGCAAACGTGAAGATAGATCAAGAGCGATTATGCAAGCTGAAAAACAGAGTGAAAAAAGTGAAGAAAAGTGACCAGAGCCTCACAGAAATGTGGGACACGATTAAGTGCAACAACATATGTACAATGGAAGTACCAGAAGGAAAGAAGAGAGAAAAAAGAAGCTAAAAAAATTGTGAAGAAATAATGGCTGAAAACTTCCCGAATTTATTGAAAAACAATAACCTACACATCCAGGAAATTAGTGAACTCCAAGTAGAATAAGCATAAAGAGATTCACAAACAGACATGTCATGGTAAAAGTGCTAAAAGTCAGAGATAAAGAGAAAATCTTAAAAGTATCAAGAAAAAAATGATTTGTTACTTACAAGGGAACCCTAATAAGATTAACAGATGACATGTCATCAGAAACAGTGGATGACAAAAGGCAGTGGAATAACATATTCAAAGTGATCAAAGAAAAAAAACTGTCAACCAAGAATTCTATATCCAGCAAAGTTATCTTTCAAAAAAGGGAAAGCAAATAAAGACATTCTCAGACAAACAAACAAAAACTGAGGAATTTGTTGCTAGTACATCCACCTTACAAGAAATACTAAAGGAGTTTCTTCAGACTGAAAGCAAGTGACCCTAAATAGAAATACAAATTCACTCATATATAAAACAGAGAGCACCAGTACAGGTAATTAAATAATTATAAAAGGCTGTGTAAATGTATTTTTTCTCCTTTTTTTTTTCTTTACTGATTAAGAAAGTAATTGTATAAAATTTGTATAAAATGTATTGTTGGGCCTGTAACATATAGAAAGGCAATATATTTGCCAAAAGCAACAGAAAAGAGGTTTGTGGAAGTGAAGCTTTGTTGGGCTAAAAATATATAGATGGTAAAGCAATAATTATAACAATGTATTGGTGGATTTGTAACATTAATAGACATAATATGCATAACAACAATTCCACAAAAAGGGAGAAAAGGTGATAGAGCAATATCGAGTATATTTCTCTACATTACTGGTATTCAGCTAGTATAAATCTGAAGGCAACTCTGAATAAGTTCAGATGTACATGATAGACTCTAAAGCAACCACCAAAATAAAAATCTCAAAATATAGTGAAAAAATGTTTAAAAAATTCAAATGCTACATTGGAAAATATTCACTTAATGGAAAATAAAGCAATAAAGGAGGAAGAGAGGAACAAAAAAATTAAGACATATAGAAAATAAAAACTAAAATGCAAACAAAAATCCAACTATATCAATAATGATAAATGTGAAGAGATTAAACAATCCAATAAAAAAGCAAAGATTGTGTGGATTAAAAAATGATAAAACTATATGCTGTCTACAGAAGACACATTTTAGATTCAAATATACAAATCTATTGAAAGTAAAAAGATAGAAAAAGATATATCATGCAAACAGCAATCACACAAAAGTTGGAGTGGCTATACTAATATTAGACAAAGTAGACTTCAAAACAAAAAAGTTACTAGAAATAAAGAGGGACACTTCATAATGATAAAAGGGTCAATCCATCAGGAAAATACAGCAATTGAAAACATGTGTGCATCTAACAACAGAGCTCCAAAATATATGAAGCAAAATATATGAAGTGAAAAATCATTCTACAATAACAGTTGAAGACTTCAAACTCCATTTCCAACAATGGATAGAACAACTATACAAAATATCAACAAGTGCAGAAGACAGACTACACCCTAAACCAACTAGGTATAATAAACATATATAGAACACTCCTCCCAACAAGAGAATATACATTCTTCTCAAGTGCACATGGAGCATTCTCCAGAGTAGACCATATACCATGCCATAAAACAAATTTCATGAAATTTAAATGGATAGAAACAATTCAAAGTATATTCTCTGATCACATAGAATGAAATTAAAAATTAATAGAAAAATATGGGAAACTCACAAATATGTAGAAATTAAACAAAACACTCCTAAATAACAAATGGGCCAAAGAAGAGATCAAAAGTAGAATCAGAAAATACTTTGATATAAATGAAAATGAAGACACAAGATATAAAAAGGTATGAGGTGCAGATAAAGAAGTGCTCAGAGGGAAATTTATAGCTGTAAATGCCTATATTAAGAAAAAAAGGAAGATCTCCAATCAATAACCTAACCTAACACCTTAAGAAACTGGAAAAAGATGGGCAAACTAAAAGTAAATCAAGTAAAAAGAAGGAAATGATAAAGATTAGAGTAGAGATAAATGAAATAGAGAGTAGATAAACAATGGAATGGAATCAGTAAAAGTGACAGTTGGTTCTTTGAAAAGATCAACACAATTGACAAAACTTTAGCTAGATTGACCAACAAATAAAAGAGAGAAGACTCAAATTACTGTAATCAGTAATGAAAATGAGGACATTACTACTGACATTATAGAATTTAAAAGGATTTTAAAGGAAAAGTATGAAAAATTGTATGCCAATAAGTTAGATAACTTATATGAAATGAACAGATTTCTACCAAGATACAAACTACTGTAACTGACTCAAGAAGAAACAGACAATCTTAACTGACCTGTAATAAGTGAAGAGATTAATTCAGTAATAAAAAAACTACCCTCAAAGAAAAGACCAGGTAGCTTCATCACTGAATTTTAGAAGACATTTAAAGACAAACCAAGTTTCAGTTATGCAAGATGAATAGGTTCTAGAGATCTGCTCTACAACATTGTGCCTATTTAACACTGTATTGTGCATTTAAAATTTTGTCAAGAGAATATATCTCATGTTAGGTGTTCTTACCACAGTTAGATAGATAGATAGATAGATAGATAGATAGATAGATAGATAGATAGATAGATAGATAGATAGATGATCATCTCCTCACAAACTCTCCCAAAAACCATAAGAGGAAGGAACACTTCCCAACTCATGTTATGAGGCCAATAGTACCCTGGTACTGAAACATGACACAGAAATCGCAATAAAAGACAACTGCAGACCAGTCTTTTGAGTAGGGATACAGAAATCCTCAGCAAAATGCTAGCAAACTATAGGCAGAAACATAAAAAAAATTACACACCATGGCCAAGTAGGGTTTATCCAAGGAAAGCAAGGTTGGTTCATGTCGGGCCTTAAAAACTAACACCACCTTAAGTGACATTATAAGTGGCGCCATTATGGGTCCACAAGGGTGTATTCACGTGGTAGCCTAAGATGGCCCTGGGAGGAAGTAGGGTGGGAGTGTCTGCGGGAACCTTGCCTTAGCCCTTATTGGCCAAATAGGCACTTCCGTGCTCATGAACACTGCGTGATTACAATAGCTAGGCATTGAGACAGGATGCATGCTCTCGTAACCTTTAAGCTGATTGGAGGATGTAAAAACCTCCCTTCCCCATTTGCCCTTAAAAGCAAGTGCTTGTGTGATAATAAACGGAACTGCTTGACAGAACCCCCGCTGCGTCTGAGTGTCCTTTAACGGGCTGGTTGGGGCCGGCAGCTGTGCTCACCTCTCTTCATGGCTCTCTTCCCCCATCTCCTTCCAACGGGGACCGGAGGGAAAGAGGAATCCGGGCAATTCACTCGCCCACTAGAAGGAAGACCAAGGGAGAGACTGATAGTGAGGCAAGGGCTGTTCAGGTCGGCCGGCGGTGGACCCGACAGAGTGGTGCCCCATGTGAGGCATTTTTTAAAACTCATGGGTGAAAGGTGAGCAAGTGAGGCCCCCAGCTGCTTGGTCCTGAAAGAAGGTCGACAAAGGGTGATCAACCAGCGGAGTGGCCCCTGCAACCACGGTAGTCACCGTGAAGTAATCCGCCTGTGTGTCAGGGTGAATACCATAACAGGGGGAAGTCCCTGCACTTCTCTGCCCTGTTGCTCCCTTTGCCCCTTCCTCACAGGGCAACATGGGAGGCGTGTGTGGAAAGAATGATGAGACAGCCTGCAAGGCTCTAAAGTACATGTTAAAAAGCAGAGGCCTAGAAATATCTGACTCCACGGCCACCAATGCCTGGCATCGTGTGGTGCAGGTAGCCCCCTGGGCACCTTCATCCAACTTGTTCTTGTATGAGACTTGGGACCAGGTTCAGACCCTGGCCAGAGAAAACGAGATTAGTCATGAGCTAGACCCCCCCCCTTAAGGGTTCTACCTAACCATCTCTGCCCTAAAGCTTTGCTTCCATCCTGAGCATCAGGAAGGGGCAGAAAAGGATTGGGCGCAGTTCGATGAGGAGAGAAAAAAGGAAACAAAGCTGCCAATGCAAGGCCCTGAGCCACTGAGTGATACCTATGCCCCTACCCTGTACCCTCCTCTCCCGTCATACTCACCCCGCCAAACTTTAGCCGAAGGAGAAAAACCGGCACCTGAAGAAGTGGAGGAGGCTAGCCCACCATTAAAAACACCCCTGGCAGAGCCGCAGGCTTTTCCTGTTATGGCTCGCTGGGAACCCCCAGCCATCTGCAGCCCGTGGAAAATGCTCTGTAAGGCTGTCCTCCCCCCAAACTTGTTTATCAAGTTCTGTGCCTTCTTTAAAGAAGAGTACCAAGTGCAGGCAGAGATAAATCAAGCAGTAGCGTTGCCCAATGCCACCAACCCCGGAATCACCTTCCTATGGGTCCTTGGCAAAGGTTCCTGCATAAGTACCAACAAACCCTTTTGCAGCACTGTGGCAAATCTCACCGCCCCCAAAACCTGAAATAAGCGGACCTGAAACAAGCGGGCCACAGGAGCAGCTGCAGTGGCCATCAGCTCCCTCTTGGGAATTATTGGAGCGGGTACCGGGACCACCGGGATAGCCTTGGCACATCAACAGGTAGCTTCCTTTAGGGAGGCAGTGGACATAGATTTTGGCCGCTTGGAGGTATCTGTATCACATTTAAAAAAATCACTAACATCACTTTTTGAAGTTGTTTTACAGAATCGACGTGGACTAGACCTGTTGTTCTCACAGCAAGGAGGATTATGCGCTGTCCTCAAAGAAGAGTGTTGCTTCTACGCTGACCACTCTGGAGTGGTCAAGGATTCCCTAGCTAAGCTTAGAGAAGGGCTAGAAACGTGCAAAAAAAGAGTGAGAAGCCAATAGTAATTGGTTCCAAAGCTGGCTTTCAAGTTCCCCGTGGCTCACCACCCTGCTGTCCTCCCTGGCGGGCCCCCTAACCATTTTCCTTGTCTTAATCATCTTGGGGCCTTACGCCATTTGCCAGGTTGTGTCCCTTATAAGGCGCAACACCACTTCTCTCGTAATGCTCACCCAGGTGGTAGAGGAGGTGGCCCATAATGAAAGCCCTGACAGCCCTTGGGTCAATATGGCCCTTCAGGAAATCAACACCAATCTCTAAGGCTCCACCACACCCCTGCTTGGCTGGATAGTCAATGATGGGTAAGATTTCCAGAGGGAAACAACCTAAGACAGGCACAGCCACCAGAGGGAATGGAGGCAAGGCTGGGAAGGTTAGCCGCCTCCTGCTGCCTTATTAAAACAAAAAGGGGGAATATGTCAGGCCTTAAAAACTAATGCCACCTTAAGTGACATTACACGTGGCACCATTATGAGCCCACAAGGGCGTATTAACGTGGCAGCCTAAGACAGCGCTGGGAGGAAGTAGGGTGGGGGTGTCTGCGGGAACCTTGCCTTAGCCCTTATTGGCCAAATACGCCCTTCTGCACTCGTGAACACTGCGTGATTGCAATAGCTAGGCATTGAGACAGGATGCATGCCCTTGACCTTTAAGCTGATAGGATTATGTAAAAAACCTCCCTTCCCCATTTGCCTTTAAAAGCAAGTGCTTGTGTGATAATAAACGGAACTGCTCGACAGAACCTCTGCTGTATCTGAGTGTCCTTTAACTGGGCTGGTTGGGGCCAGCAGCTGTGCTCACCTCTCTTCATGGCTCTCTTCCCCCATCTCCTCCTAACGGGGACCCAAGGAAAAAAGGAATCCAGGCAATTCGCTCGCCCACCAAGGGAGAGACTGATAACGAGACTAGGGCTGTTCGGATCAGCCGGTGGCGGACTTGACAGGTTCAACATCCCAAAATCAATTAATGTAATACATTATATCAATAGAATAAAAACCAAATATCATATGATCATCGCAATAAAAGACATTTGACAAAATCATAAGGAATATACTAAAAAACTATTAGTACTAATAAAAAATTCAGCAAGTTTAGAGAATATAAAATCAATATACAAAAGTCTATGGTATTTTTATACACTTGCAATGAGCAATCCAAAAATGAAATTAAGAAAACAATTCTATTTACAAAAGCATCAAAAACAGGAATATACCCAGAAAAACTTAGCCAAAGTGGTGCAAGACTTGTACACTGAAAACTACAAAACATTGTGGAAAAAAATTTAAAAGACCCAAATGAATGGAAAACTATTTTATGTTCATAAATTGGAAGACTTAATTTTGTAAAGACAGCAATATTCCTCAAATTGATCTACAAATTCAGTGCAGTCCCTATCATCATCCCAGCTGCCTTATTTGCAGAAATTGACAAGCTAATCTTAAAATTCATATGAATTTGCAAGGTGTCCCTAAGCAGCCAAAACAATTCAGAAAAGAAAAGCACAGTAGGAGAACTCACACTTTACAACTTCAAAACTTACTACAGAGCTATAATAGTCAAGACAGTGTTTTACTGGCATAAGGCTAGACATATAGACAAACAATAAAATTGAGAGTCCAGAAATAAACATATACATCTATAGTCAATCAATTTTCAGCAAGAGTGTCAAAATCATTCAATGGAAAAATAATACTCTAAGAAAGTGTTCTGGGACAACTGGAGATCCACATGCAAAAGAATACAGTTGGATCCCTACCTCACATCATATATACAAATTAAATGAATCACAGACCTAAATGTATAACTAAAACTATAAAACTCAGAAGAAAGCATAGGAGTAAATCTTCATGAGTTTGGATTTGACAAAGTATTCTTAGACATGACCCCAGAAGCACAAGCAACAAAAGGAAAATTAGGTAAACTGCACTTCATCAAAATTTAAAAGTTTGTGTTTCAAAGGACACTGTCAAGAAAGTAAAAAAAGAATACATGGAATGGAAAAAAAAATTTTCAAGTCATGTATCTGATAAAGGGACTTTTGTATCTAGAATATATAAAGAAGTTTTACAACTCAGTAATACAAGGGTACAGCAAAATGTTCAAGGAAAAATAGAATTAAAAGATAATACTAATCTTTTCATGAATTTTTTGAAGATCCCTTGTACAAGGACTAATGTTTCAGTTTAAAAGTGAGCAGAGGATCTAAATCAACATTTCTCTTTAAAAGATATAAGATGTAACTAGAATGTGAAAATATGCTTGACCTCATCAGTCATTAGGGAAATGCAAATCAAAGCAGAATAAGATACGACGTCCCACTCGCTAGGATGGCTAGAATAAATGTCAGATAATAACAAGTGCTGGAAAGGATGTGGAGAAACTAGAACCCTTATTCATTGCTGGTGGGAATGTAAAATGGTTCAGCCACTGTGGAAAACAGTTTGGCATTTTCTCAAAGGATTAAAAATCGAGTTACCATAGAACCCAGGAACCCAAAAGAACTGAAAAAGTTTTAAAACAAACAAACAAAAAACTTGTACACAAAGGTTCATAGCAGAACTATTCACAATAGCCGAAAGATGGAAACAAACCAAATGTTCATTGATGAGTGAATGGATAAAGAAAATGTGGTTAAGCCATACAGTGGAATATTATTCAGCTATAGAAAGTAATAAAATACTGATACATGATATAACATGGAGGAGCCTTGAAAACATTACGCTAAGTGAAAGCAGCCAGTCACAAAAATCTACATATTGTATGATTCCATTTATATGGAATGTTCAGAATAGGGAAATATAGAGAGACAAAGTATATTAGCGGGTGCCGGGGCTGGAGGGAAGCTGGATAGAAGGATGAGGGCTAAGAGGTTCAGGTTTCTTTGGGGGCGATAAACACGTTCTGAAATTAACTGTAGTTATGGTTGCACATATCTGTTAACTACACTAAAGCCACTGAGTTGGTAACTTTAAATGGGTAAATTGTATGATATGTCAATTTATGTATCAATAAAGCTGTGTTTTAAAAAACAAGCAAAAAATTTTGAATAAAGCAATAATAAAGGATTACAACATAAACAATACAGACAAAAAATATGGAGAGGTAATTCCCAGAAGAGGAAATGCAAGTGGTCAACACATAAGGCATGGTGTTGACCTCAATAATAGTCAGAGAAATGTAAAATAAAACAATGAGATACGTTTTTATTCAACTACATCAGACTGACAAGAATTAAGAAAGCATAAAACACTTGGTGCTTAAAATAATACAGAGAAAGTGTCTCCACGCATTGCTGGCTGGAATTTAAATTGCTACACATTTTTTGGCAATGTTAACATCAGCAATGGAAACATGTCCATTAAATTAAAAATATCTGCCCTCTTTGACTTCCTGGCCCCTTCTGTAAGACTCTAGCTCATAGACACAAAGTATGGGCGGCTACAGTAAAAAGAATCTTTACTGCAGCACTATTGTGGCAAAGGGAACACGAGTTGGAAATTGAGATGTCTACGACGTTTTATGAACTGCAAAAAAGCAAGTTGCAGAGTGAGAGTCCAGTTTGATCCAATTTTTGTAAAGACAAACAGCAATAAATGCATGTGGGTGTACCTGTGCAATGCTTTTATGTCCGTGCGAACATAGAAACACATGCAGACGAACGTATAATTAAGGAGCTTCCATTTTTGTGTGCGCTTGTGTCTCGTTTCGCTAGTGTGATTACATTTGCAGCGGGAGGGGTGCGCAGAAGGGAGGGAGGGCGGCGTGGTCCTGGCCTTTCTGGGTGCGCTCCTCTTACAGGCAGTGCGGTGGCCCCGGGCGTCGCGTCTAGGCGGGGATTACAGCAGCCGGGTTGCCGGCGATGAGTCAGTGCGCGGTGCTGATGCTGCTGCCATCTCATCGGCTCGGCGGCCGCAGCATCCAGCGCCGCCGTCCCTGCGCCTGGGCCTACCCCGCTTAGGGCTTCCAGGCCGGCGATGCGCTTTCGGCCCAGCTAGATCCCGGCTGAGCTGCGCTCCCTGAGGCCTCGGCGGGGCGCCCCCTCCCGCCGCCCCAGGCCCGGGCCGAGGAGACCTGCCGAGCCGCGCCATGGAGGCCATCTGGCTATACCAGTTCCGGCTCATTGTTATCGGGGATTCCACGGTGGGCAAGTCCTGCCTGATCCGCCGCTTCACCGAGGGCCGCTTTGCCCAGGTTTCGGACCCCACCGTGGGGGTGGATTTTTTCTCCCGCTTGGTGGAGATCGAGCCGGGAAAACGCATCAAGCTCCAGATCTGGGATACCGCGGGTCAAGAGAGGTTCAGGTGGGAGCGCAGCCCGGGCCCGCGAGCCGTGGGAGGGGCTTCGGGGCTTGCACAGCCCCTGGGGAGGCAGGTTTCCCGGTCCTCGTCGCGGTCTGCAGGGGCGACCCCGAGGGTCTGGGGGATTCTGTTCAAGCCCACCGTCACCTAGCTGGGAGTTCAGTGCAGGGACAGAAGCGCCCTGGCAGGGAAGGCCGGCCAGTAGCACGTATTACCTGCACCACAACTCTACCAACATGCCCCTAGTAAACTAGCTGAAACTGATCGCTGTAATTCATCAGCCTAAGTCCCTATTTTACATACTTCCAGAAATGTTCCCAGGTCATCCTAACATAACTATACATATAGATACATACAGATCCGTGTGTATTATGTTTTATGTCTATCTGTGTGTGTGTGTGTATATTACATACACAGATATAAATATATATACACACACACACATACATACACACACGCACTAAGATATGTCCCAACATAAAGGAAATCGTCAGATACTGATGAATTAATCGATTCCTTCTTGCAACCAGCACACATTCGGCGATCACCTATTATGTGCCAGACACTGGACGTGTTTCTAGGAAAACAGCACGAGGAAATTCACACAAGGGGATGCCATGGAATGAGAACAGACAGAGCCCCTTCCCTCATGGAACTTCTGTGCTAGCATAACAGGGGGAAATAGATAATCAGCATTTACACAAGTGTCTTGTTCATGTTGCTTTGCCCACTCCTTACTGTAACGCCTGGCACATAATGAGTAATCGATGAATATATTTTTCTCTTACAACCCTTTGCTTTTCCTTTGTAGTATGCATTATTTGTAATTATATGTATGAACACAGAGGAAGGAAGGTTAATTGGAGAAGATGAGGCTACATGAGTATGATTGCCCGGGATAGGAAACAGCATGTATAAAAGACAAGTTACAGGCAGCAGAGCGTACACAAAAAACTTTGCAAAGAAAGATATGAAATGAAGTCAGGTACAGCATCAGGAACCATATCAAAAGGACTCAAAAACCCATGTTTATGGTCATTTACTCATTTATCTATTGGACACTAATGAGCATAGAATACTGGTCAGGTCATTTAAGATGTGTAGGGAGAAGAGATCATTACAAACTGAACTTGTCTCCAGCTCCCTATTTCCACAAACAATATTGTGGCAAATATCCTTGTACAGGTTACTTTGAAAAAATGCATTTCTCAAAAGTGAAGAAAGGTATCTTTTATATGTTTGTTAGAATTTCTTTCTGTATGAACAGCCTGCTCATATCCACTGCTTGTAGTTGCTAGGCGATAGTGATTTGTAAGGACTTTTTACAGATTAAGAATATTAGTTTGGATCCCCACACCAGCCGGCCACCCTGAAAAAAAAAAAAGAAAAGACAAATATTGACCCATTTCTGTCATGTTTTTTAGATATGTTCCCAGTTTTTCATTTGTCTTTTCACTTTAAGTTGTTGTTGTAGGGAAGATTTTAAGTTTTATGTATACTATGTCATGCTTAGAAAGGGCTTTGTCACTTTTTGTTGTTAATACTCACAAACCATTAATGTAATAATGTATTCTAGAGTTTTGACAGGGATCTCCAGCTTGCCTATTGATTTCTTGAATCAAGCTTTTCACAAATCAAAACCTTTGTTCATGTCTAATTTTCTGGTACATCTACCAAATTCTCAATGAATCTTCAAACATAAGGGAATTCAAACTGTTTTCAGACCCCAGGGCCTATTTGCCTGGTTCTGGAGACTTGGATTCATTTGCCATCGTGTAGCCTGAACTGTTCGTGCCCCGGACAGTGTCTGCTCTGTTAACATTGGCTCATCTTCCCTAAGCCTTAAGCTGTTGAGTGCTTCATTGTTTATCTTCTTCATCTAAGGAGACAGAAACCTAAAAATAGACACAGATCAAAAATCACGGTCGTCTACAGCAAGTGGTCGTAGACGTGTAAAAGTCTAACGCACTAGAAGCAAAATACCTTGATGTATATTTATGAGGCTCCTCAAATCAAGAAGTTAAAATGTGAGTTTTCTTCTGTTTAAGTACAGGCAATATATAATAGGTTTTAGAAATATCCTAATTGCAATGATTTAAATAAATAATGTCATTTTAAGGGGAAACTTCGGCTATTTAGGCAGTCTTTTCCTAGCTGGTGGCTGCCGAGTCGGCACTCTGATCCTGAATCCTTCACCGTCCGGCCTGTCCCCGTTTCCACACAGTTTCTTTTCCCCACAGAACAGACTGAGGACCCCCCTTAGAGGATGATGATGATTAATAACAGCAGTGGGAAGAGAACCATGGTAATGATCGATGGAAAAAGTAGAGTATATTGCAAAATACCTATATACATATAACTATTTTCTGTTAACTATCATAAGTTCATTTTTATTTTTAAAAAATCCTGCTTCAACTGTTACCTTTTGCAATGAACTGTCCGTGTCACAGAACACTTTAATACCCATTACTTCATCTTGCCTCCTGATAACCCTGTGACCTACGTGTCCTATGGCTCTGTCAGTTACTCAGGTCTGGGGCTCAGAGAGCTGGTCGTGGTTCTAGAACTCGCCATCCCCCAGGGTCCCTTCTCAGTGCCGAACTAGGGGGAAATGCCTGAAAGCCTATGTCCATGGGCTTTCATCTCTAGAAGACGTTATCTCCAAGTTTCGCCCAGTTGAGAACTCACATGTTATTCTCATTGAATGGCATTTATATTCCCTTGTTTAAAAAAATCGCTTTCCCTGAAAGACCGCGTCAGCCACCGGGAACCCTGGGCTGCCCTGAGTGAGGCGCGCGGCCTTGACCGTACTTCTCTCTTGTGTTTTAGATCCATCACTCGCGCCTACTACAGGAATTCAGTAGGCGGTCTTCTCTTATTTGACATTACCAACCGCAGGTCCTTCCAGAATGTCCATGAGTGGCTAGAAGAGACCAAAGCACACGTTCAGCCCTACCAAATTGTATTTGTTCTGGTGGGTCACAAGTGTGACCTGGACACACAGAGGCAAGTGACTCGCCATGAGGCCGAGAAACTGGCTGCTGCATATGGCATGAAGTACATTGAAACGTCAGCCCGAGATGCCATTAATGTGGAGAAAGCCTTCACAGACCTGACGAGAGACATTTATGAGCTGGTTAAAAGGGGCGAGATTACAATTCAGGAGGGCTGGGAAGGGGTGAAGAGTGGATTCGTGCCAAATGTGGTTCACTCTTCAGAAGAGGTTGTCAAATCAGAGAGGAGATGTTTGTGCTAGTTCACCCTTTTATTTCCGAAACGTGCTCTCCCACCCGAACTTAAAAGTGACTGAAACAAATATAACCCTCGTGTGACTGAAGAGAACTCAACCTCCATTTGGATACCAAGTGAGCCTCCTTTCCGTGGGGGCTCGGACAGGCTCGTGTGCTGTGATCGAGGGACTGAACTGCTCACAGGGGCCAGGCCAGGCACTGTTTTGTGGCCCATGCTGGACAGTGACTGCTCCATATGCCCCTCGTGGACCACATGTTAAGGCCCCGGGGTTCAGGAAAACATACCTATAGACAGGACAACTGTTCCTTGGTATTTCAGCTCATTCATAGGTCATAAACATAAAGAAATATGTAAAGGGAAAAAAAAGTGTCACATTGGGCCCTAACTAATTAAGACTATGAGACAAAGACTATGGAATCAGCTTATTCAGTGGGAATAGCCTGTACCAAATGTGTGTCCTGGGTTTGGTTGAAACGTACCTCTTATAGCTTCTAACGGCTCACCTGGAAAGTGAGGGGCATGAACCAGCTATTTGCGAAGGTCTGGTGTCTAGTAAAATGATTTGAATATCACATTTGAGAAAACGTACACCCTAGTGATAGAGTTACCAGCCATGTGAATGAAATTGTCCCATGCCAAGTATCATATTAGTAGAAGAAACACTGTAACCCAGATGCCATACCCTAGTTCCCCCTCTGATCTTCCCTGGGGTTTTACTGCATGGGTGGCTGCAATCTGGAAGTAAACAGCCTGCCTGCTGCTTCAGGCACCTGACAGTTACAACACATGGATTGCCTCTGAAGAGAGCCCTGATGCAAATACTCGCTTGTCAATTGTGTACTGAGTACCTACTCAACAGGAGTCTCTGTAACCCTCACAAAAACGTTACAGTTACTTGAGCAACTTATTTGCTCATCATAACAGGCCTG
This sequence comes from Cynocephalus volans, assembly GCF_027409185.1. NCBI lineage: Eukaryota > Metazoa > Chordata > Mammalia > Dermoptera > Cynocephalidae > Cynocephalus > Cynocephalus volans. The sequence continues at coordinate 171,791,388 of NC_084478.1, read as the reverse complement.
TGAGGTTTTTGTCCCCATTTTACAGAATGGTAAACTAAGAGTCAGGAGACTCACTTGGCCAAGGTCAAGGACTCCTAACTTCTAGTTCTTTTCCTTGCATTATCTTGTTGTCAGATTAATAAATAATTATGAATTTATTTACTTTGGAAGAAATGTGACTGTAAATAAATGTTCTCTACATGTTAGGATATGTTTTCCTTATTGACTGTACCTCAGCTATAATCCTGAGGGTACCTGGGAATGAATCAAAGGTAAAGCCCATTCAGGTATTATTGACAAGAGAGCTTTAAACAAGTGAATAATTGCACAACTGAAAACACATTGAAACTGTATGGGCTGTAAGTGTTCTTATCACTGAAACACAATGGACATTTTCTTGAAAGGAACCAAATACATCAATGGGAAGTGGTGTAGGGATAAAATACTCACACCACAATGACCTTGGCCACCTGTCTGCCAAATACCTACACTGGGTTCCCATCAATCCTAAAGAGTCAGCTCTTAATTCTCAGGTGAACAAACAGCAAATTGGAATGGCTGCCTTGAAGTTTCCATTATGTTCTTGAAGAGAGGTGATGCTTTAAACTATTTTGGATTGTAGCCAGTTCAGCTAGGCAAAAGCCATACTTTCCACGGTAAAAACTATTATGATCAGAGTCAGGTTTATCATATCCATTATGATAGGAAAGCCTAAGAATGGAAAATTGCTTTGAGATATAGTACTGAACGTTAGTATGAATGTGACTGAATCTGAAAGTTTGGGAATTTGCTTCACCCAAAATAAAGAAGTGAAATAATGAAAATTATGGAAAACTGTTCTGCCCCCTGTGCCCCAAGCTGAATGAGCAAAACACCTTGGACCAATTGGCAACATCAACTACAAGTGAACTGATCATCTCCATATCCATTTTACCTGAGCTTGCTTGGGGCAGGTAACTAAATTGCCAGATTCATGGTTGTAAAAGACGGCAAATTGGGTTAACACAAAATTTTATCAACTCCTATACTTAATTATATGTAGAAGATTCTGAAAGTAAGATTATCCAGTGGATAAATGAGAGCTGACTAGATTCTTGTCAGTTCAAATAAGGATAGAAACAAAACTTCTCTACAGTTTTCTTGACTAAAATACGTTATGTGTATACTTTTCCCATTCCTGACATTTTTAAGGCAGGTTTAAAAATACTCAGCATAGATCCAGCAGAGGTGGCTGAGCTTAACTGCTTAAACAAGGTCTAGAAACTTTAAAAATCATTTTTGTAGAATTCAGTGCTGTTGTCACTGAAATAAGTGGGTTTTAGAAAATGTGTGAAAAAATCAGGTGTTCATATAATACTAAGGATGAAGCTTTAGAAGCTATTTTACTACATAGGTAAAGAAAAGATAACTTGTAACAAAGACCATAAGTGCATGTTGGATTAGATTGTCTCATATGCCAGAATAAAATGTACTGTATACTTTTTCTTCACTTTGTTGTGCACTGTAGTGAAATGTGAAAAATGCTTTATTTAGCTGTATGTGAATGAAAATATGCTTGTATTTAGTAAAATGGTTGATTATGTGATCCAGGTGTGTGTTGTAGCTATTTCCAGAGTCTGTCACTACAGCACAGCAACCGCTACCAAGGATGTCAGTAAGATGTGACATATACTATGCACGGCTGTATTCACCAGTATCTCAAAGCCAGAGACAGAATATGATTTCTGGAAGTTATATGACCATCATATTGAAAGTCACAGAGACCTCACTACTTCCTGGCCACTTTGGGAAAAGTTGGTTGTGTCAAGCCTAAATCTTCATCGCTGCAATTTTTAGTCAAGGATCTCAATTCTGTCAACAGGTAGTTGATTACGACTCTTGTCTTCCTCGGAAAGTCTTCTTTTCTCCAGACTAAATTGCCTCAGTATTTTCCGATCCTGCGATGGTGAGCTTTTTGTATCGGGCTCACTTGGAGTGCGGGGCCCAGGTTGGAACACAATAGGTCAGCACACTTCTCAGGGTTGATAGTACATATGTGGGGGAGCATAAAGAAGGGAAAGATGTTTAATTCTGAGTCTGGGCATGGATAGGCTAAGTTCCACACAGCTTTATCACTTTTATAGCAATGAGTGAATGGAAGGAAGGGAGGAAGGAAAGAAGAAAGGAAAGAACCAACGACGTGACAGCACTGGGTGTAGTTTAGCATTCCCTTCTCCTTCAAATGCTCCCCAGGGCTTGATCATCTCTTCCTCATTCCTATGAGTTCCCTTGGTGGCTTCCTTCAGTCCCGTGGCTGTAAATCCCA